>NC_034182.2:7747944-7817944 GCF_002021735.2 Oncorhynchus kisutch
CACTATCAAATACCATTGAGAAATGTAACAAAGAAGATTATTTGTTTATTGCTGGGGATTTTAACTGCACAGTTAGTGATTTAGATAGAAATCACCAAGAACCTCATATAGCCTCAAGGATGTTTTTAAAACGCCTCATTGTAACAAATGAATTGTGTGATATTTGGCGGAGTCAACATGGAGGAACAAGGCAGTACACCTGGGCGCATGTGAGAGAGAACATCATTTCTATGGCCAGGTTAGATAGGTTTTATGTTTTTGAGCATCAATCTCAGGTCTGTAAATCAAGTGTGATAACTCCAGTGGGATTTTCTGATCATTGTTTAATAACAGAGGTGGTGTTCATTAACGATGTAAAACCCAAAAGCGCATACTGGCATTTTAATATAACTTTATTGAGTGATGCTCACTTCAGGAAATGTTTCAGTTTTTTTTGGGAGAGGTGGAGGTCTCAAAAGGCCAGTTTTGTATCCATTCAACAGTGGTGGGATATAGGGAAAATACAGATTCAACAATTTTGTAATCAATACACGAGGAATGTCACCAAAGATATCACCAGATCAATGAAAGCCCTAGAGATTGAAATAGTGGAACTCATGACGTTGGTTGAGACCACAGGAGATCGAGGCCATACTCAGGCCCTCAAGAGGAGAAAAACTGCATTGGCAGACCTGCTGGGTATCAGAGCACAGGGGGCACTGGTGAGAAGTAAATTTCAGGGAATATCTGAAATGGATGCCTCATCCAAATTTTTCTTTGGTTTAGAGAAAAAGAATGGACAAAGAAAAATTATTCATTGTCTCAAATCAGCTGTTGGACAAGAGCTCACTAGCCCTAGTGAAATTAGAAAGAGGGCAGTAGAGTTCTATGCTGAGCTCTACAAGTGTGAGTACAAAGAGGACAAAACAGTGACACAGCAGTTCTTTGATGGGCTCCCAAAGGTGGCTGCAGAAGCTCAGGTTGAGCTTGAGCAACCATTGTCTTTGCAGGATTTATACACTGCATTAAAAGGCATGGAAAATGGAAGGGCACCAGGCATTGATGGGCTTCCCGTTGACTTTTTTAAGTCTTTTTGGGCTATGTTGGGAGAGGATTGGTTAGAAGTAGCTAATGATAGTTTAACCGGAGGGTTACTACCAATAAGCTGCAGAAGGGCTGTCCTCACCCTACTGCCCAAAAAGGGTGACCCGAGGGAGGTGAAGAACTGGAGGCCGGTGGCTTTATTGTGCACTGATTATAAGATATTGTCAAAAGCTTTGTCCAACAGGCTGAGGGAGGTGATGGGGCAAATCATACATACGGATCAGTCCTACTGTGTTCCTGGCAGGCAGATAGGGGATAACATTTCTCTGATTCGTGATTTTTTGGACGTCTCTAGGGCTATTGGGTTGGATGCTGGTCTAATTTCAATTGATCAGGAAAAGGCATTTGACCGAGTTGAACATCAATATTTATGGCACACGTTTGAGGCGTTTGGGTTCAGCTCTGGTTTTATTGCCATGATAAAGGTGATATATGGTGACATTGAAAGTGTATTGAAAGTTAACGGTGGTTTGAGTGCTCCTTTTAAAGTGTGTAGAGGTATTAGGCAGGGATGTTCTATGTCAGGGATGTTATATGCCATTGCTATAGAGCCACTACTAAATAGCATTAGAAGTCGCATTGCAGGGGTGTGCCTTTCAGAGGATGTTCCTCCTATTCGTCTCTCAGCCTATGCTGATGATGTAGTTGTGCTAGTGAAAAATCAAGCGGAGGTGGATAGCTTGGGTCTAATGGTTGATCGTTTTAGGGGAATATCCTCTGCAAAGGTAAATTGGGAAAAGAGTTGTGCGTTACAGATTGGAGAATGGTCTGGAGGGATCATGGCTTTGCCAGGGGGGCTAGAATGGTGTAAGGGAGGTTTTAAGTATCTTGGAGTATACCTAGGAGATGAGGGGACTATGGAAAAAAATTGGAGTGGGGTGGTTGAAATGGTGGAAGGGAGGATGAGGAGATGGCGTTGGTTATTATCTCGTATGTCATATAGGGGGCGCACTATTATAGTTAACAATGTGATTGCATCTGCACTGTGGCATCGGTTGTCAGTTTTAGAACCACCATCTGGCCTTCTGGCTAAGATACAGGCAATTATTGTAGATTTCTTTTGGGATAAATATCACTGGGTTCCACAAAGTGTTTTGTATTTGTCAAAAGAAGAGGGGGGACAAGGTCTTGTACATCTTGCTAGTAGGGCTGCTGCTTTCCGGTTTCAGTTTATTCAAAGGTTACTTTATGGACCGGAAAATGTGGTGTGGAGAGGGGTGGCAGGTCTTATATTACAACGGGTTGGAGGATTAGGTTTAAAGAAGGCTTTATTTCTGGTTGATAGTAGCCATATTTCTAGGGAGGGAGTACCTCCGTTTTACAGAGGACTTCTCAGAGTGTGGAGCATAATGAAGGTGTCCAGACGAACTTCAGTGGAGTCAGTGCATTGGCTGTTGGAGGAACCTCTGGTGTATGGGGCAAGACTGGATTGTACAACTGCAGCTGTTCCACATTTCTCCAAGATTCTGGTGAAGGGGAAAATCATCACCTTAAGACAGTTAATGGCCATGGCTGGGCCCGCCTTAATGGATAGAAGACGGGTGGCAGAACATTTGGGGATGAGGTCGGAAAGGATTGTCGGACAAATGCTGGGGAGCTGTAGGAAGGCTCTGTCAGCGGAAGAATGGGGTATGCTTAGTAGCCACAAGAAGAATGTACAAGATGAAGACGTCTCATTTCCAAGACTAGGGATTACACCAGGTATCCCAGAGTCAGAAAGAAAGGCGTTATTGCTGGATTTGAGAGGGTTGGAGGAGGTGGGTTTGGATGAGGTGAATGGGAAGGACTTGTATAGGGGGTGTGTCAAGGTGTTGAATAAAGATAAATTGAAAAATAGAAAAGACACTCCATGGAGGGTAAAATTGGGCATTGATGATAGGGTAAAGCCAGCATGGAGGGCACTGTACAAACCACCGTTACAAAAGGGTACTGGTGATATGCAATGGAGGGTTTTACATGGCATCATTGCAGTTAATGCTTTTGTATCTGTTATTAATTCAGATGTTAGAGATGGATGTCCTTTTTGTAATATAAGAGAAACCATTTTTCACTGTTTTATGGAGTGTGAGAGGATAAAACCTCTATTGGAAATGATGGAATCTTTGTTTAAAGCTGTAGGGGAATTTTTCAATAACACTGTTTTTATTTTGGGGTTTCAATATAGTAAACAACAGAAAAGAAAATGTCAAATGTTAAATTTTATTTTGGGACAAGCTAAGATGTCCATTTTTCTGAGTAGAAAACACAAGATAGAAACGGGATATGGGAAGGATGTAAGATGTGTTTTTAAAGGATTAGTGAAAGCAAGAATAAAAGTAGATTTTGAGTTCTTTTCAGCTGTAAAAGATCTCCTATTATTTGAGGAGAAGTGGGCCTACGAAAGAGCGCTTTGTTTTGTAGAGGAGGGGCAATTATTTTTTTCTGATGAAATAAGTTGAATGTATATGTTATGTATGTATTTTTGTTTAGGAATTACATTTGTTGTTTCATTTCTGAAAAGGCAGTGTGTCTTTTTATTTTTATTTTATGTTAACACTTGAGTAAAAAATAAAGGTTTTATAAAAACTCAAAACTCTCTCTCTCTGTCTCTCTCTCTCTCGGAGGAGGAGGACCTGAGCCCTAGGACCATGCCTCAGGACTACCTGGCCCGATGACTCCTTGCTGTCCCCAGCCCACCTGGCCATGCTGCTGCTTCAGTTTCAACTGTTCTGCCTGCGGCTATGGAACCCTGACCTGTTCACCGGACGTGCTACCTGTCCCAGACCTGCTGTTTTCAACTCTCTAGAGACAGCAGGAGCGGTACAGATACTCTGAATGATCGGCTATGAAAAGCCAACTGACATTTACTCCTGAGGTGCTGACCTCTTGCATCCTCTACAACCACTGTGATTATTATTATTTGACCCTGCTGGTCATCTATGAACATTTGAACATCTTGGCCATGTTCTGTTATAATCTCCACCCGGCACAGCCAGAAGAGGACTGGCCACCCCTCATAGCCTGTTTCCTCTCTAGGTTTCTTCCTAGGTTCTGGCCTTTCTAGGGAGTTTTTCCTAGCCACCGTGCTTGTACACCTGCATTGCTTGCTGTTTGGGGTTTTAGGCTGGGTTTCTGTACAGCACTTTGAGATATCAGCTGATGTAAGAAGGGCTTTCTAAATAAATGTGATTTGATTTGTGAGTGTGAGAGAGTGCAGTGGGTCATATGTTGGAGGGCTACAGTACAGAAATAACTGCATCCTCAGGCTACAGGCGCTGGCTAGCGGCTATCCCTGCCTCTGCCTCTCACTCTCTCAGAAAGTTCTGTCTAGATGCCATCCTTCTTCTCCCAGATCTGTCTACCCAGAAGGCCATGCAGGCTTCAGACCCAGGGTGTGATGCGTTCATGCAGCTCCACCACTACCCCACAATTCCACACGGCTGGTTCTTCACTGAGAGCCCTGGAGCTACCTGCTGCGGTCACTCGTCATCCAATCACCATGACACCCCAAGCACTTGTTTCCCCCTTTCTCAGTAACCAAACATCTAAAGCTGTGTCATTGAGAATGTGGCCTACACTGGTGACATTTCCCTCTGGTATGGTAGTTGGTAATTTGATTATTGACTGTGACCCTAGTCGACTTGGAAACATCTCCTCTTTCCCCTCTTCCTGATTTCCAGTTGGCTATTCGGGGCATGCCATGCAGTGCCCGTTCTGTGTCAGCTCTTTTGGCGGCAACGTCGAGGTGTCTATCCGTCAGAGTAGCTGATGACATGGAGGAAAACATTACCTCTCCAGCAGGGTATTATCCCCTTATCACACCCATACTGTTTCCTACCCAACCAACGCTATGCAACACTACTGTGTTCTAGTACAATTGCCCTCTAAACATTTCCTTCCAGGACACAACGTGCCAGAAACCTAATACCTCTCAGCATTTAACGTTCACCCTCTCACCTACAGCATGTACCCCATTCCTCAAACCCCTCTGACCCCCCGGCCCGCGAGGAATGCCCCCGGGCTTTAAAGGTCAGAGTTCAACTTGTCCGGCTGCCACAAAGTGTGTGTGTCTAAAGTGTGTGTGTGTGCGTGTGTGTGTGTGTGGAGAAACCCCCACTGAGTCCTGCATGCTGCCAGCAGCAGTGTAGCCTTTGCCAGCAGTCAGCACCTCTATAACACTTTCACCTGACTTGTGTGTGAGCCAATAGAAAAGCTCTCAGCTACTGTACTTGCACTGAACACCCTGGTATCATACACACCAAGTTTCCTCAGCAACACACACACACACTTAACTGTACATATCTCATAGTAGCAACACTACACATTGTAGCCACTCTTCCGTCTAGTTTCTACCTATCCCCTTCTCTCTCTCTTTTTCTATCCCTCTTTCCCTCAGTCTACATATCCCTCTCTCCTCTGTGGGGTTGAGGTAGAGGCAGTGACACAGTGACAGACAGATGGCCCTCATAGTGGGGAGTCAATAACTATGGTCAACACACACACACACACACACACACACACACACACACACACACACACACACACACACACACACACACACACACACACACACACACACACACACACACACACACACACACACACACACACACACACACAGACTCTTTCAACATGATTTTTACAGACAAAAATACATTCTGTGCCCATCTGCATTCCAGCCATTTCCATTCCCTACACACTCACGACAGCATTAAATACAACTAGACATCTATAATTCACCCTAACACACAATTATCTGTGCCTTCTATGTTCCCTCTCGTCACCACTACCTCTCACACAGTTACCCCACATTATCCCCACTTATTTCCCTTAGTAAACAATTAACCCCAAGCCTGGGTGCTGAGTGGCTGGGGTATTGCTGCATTAGCTATGTGGCGAGGCTCGCTAAGGTCCTACTGCTGAGTACTCACAGTATTTAACATAGTTAGCCTTCATTACACAGTACCACGAGAGCTCTCTCCTCCTCTCCTCTCTCAAACCAGCCTGCTGAGGAGAGGAAGTTCATTTGAAACAAGCGATTCATATTAATTTTTTTGTTAAATAAGTGTACACACACTGAGACGGGCGGGAGGCGGACGTAATGTCGATGGGGATTACTTTCTACAGCCCCTGTTTGCCATAGCATTTGGGCTTCACTCTGGCAATTACAGCCCTTAATTAAATTGATTTCTATAATGAGCGTCTGTAATGACACAGAGCTGTGGGATTGGCTTGGTGTGTGTATAAGTGTGTGTGTATAAGTGCGTGTGTGTCTGAGTGTGTGTGACATTAGCAATGAGGAATGGGTATCTTGCTGTTTACTTAGTCTAGTGGTTAGTGTAATGTGTGTATTGAGTGGGATTAAAAGATGAGACACACACAAACATACACACTTTGCTCTTCCGTCCTCAGAATAGTCAGCTGTGTGTCAGAGCTCGAGGCCACTCTAAAATGCTAAGCGGTGCCCGTGTGAGGTATAACCTTTCCATTCATAGCACCGTTGCTGCCAGTCTCCGGGGATGCATTAGTGACTGATGGCACAGACCTACGACGTCACATGTTTAATATCCTATACCACGGTTCAGCGGTTTCAAACCAGAGGGCCACGCAAACATTTCCATGGTTACTCACTGTTCATAGCACATCGGGCTTCATTATGACATATCCTCGGGTACCACATGCAGCGGCACAAACTGTCATATTTTACACAAGATAACTCCCGGGTTGTGTCCAAAGTGGCACCCTATTCCCTATAGTTCCTGGTCAAAAGTAGTGCACTAAGCAGGGGATAGGGTGTCAATTAGGACGCGCACTAGCTATCAGTCCAGGGAGGGTTACCTCATCCCTTTTTCCAGAGAGGGAGCCAGACTCCTCTCTCTGCTGTTCCATAAGTGGCGTTCTGACACGTGAAACGTGTCAACACCTGAACAAGCAGCACAGACAGGGCCCAATGTGATGGGAGAGCTGCCATTCCTACTTTAACTTCAACACGCATTGACACCCACTCTGACTGTTGTGATTTCCTCCAGTCCACACCTCCCCACCCGCAGCATCTCCTAACTCACAGTCCTGAATTCTTCCTGATTAGTATTGTGACTACTGGTGTGTGTGTGTGTGTGTGTGTGTGTGTGTGTGTCAAAGTGTGTGTGTGTGTCAAAGTGTGTGTGTGTGTCAAAGTGTGTGTGTCAAAGTGTGTGTGTGTGTGTGTGTGTGTGTGTGTGTGTGTGTGTGTGTGTGTGTGTGTGTGTGTGTGTGTCAAAGTGTGTGTGTGTCAAAGTGTGTGTGTGTGTGTCAAAGTGTGTGTGTGTGTGTCAAAGTGTGTGTGTGTGTGTCAAAGTGTGTGTGTGTGTCAAAGTGTGTGAGTGTGTCAAAGTGTGTGAGTGTGTCAAAGTGTGTGTGGGTCAAAGTGTGTGCGTGTGGTCTGTGAAGTGCAGCTTTTTAACGAGTCCCACTCTCCTTATCAAACTTGACGCTCTGCAGCACTCTGATCAGCCTGCATCAAGGACACGGGGCTCGACTGATCACATCTGAAATCACCCCTCCTCTCCCCCTCCTCACCCACATTCGTCCCACCACGATGAAATATCCTTGAAAGAAAAACTATGAATCAAAGGCGTTTTCATCCAGCGTTTTTCTCACACAGAGAGAGAGGGAGAGAGAGAGAGAGAGAGAGAGAGAGAGAGCTGCTGGAGGGCACTAGAAAGTCAGTGTCCTAGATTAGCTCTCACACGCCCCCCCCCCCCCCCTGCCACACAGACTGTGTGTGTGTGACAGGCAGTCTGTTCCGTGCTGTGGGCGCTGGCGTGGGGAGACACCAGCCATTTAGACATCTGTCAGCCGCTGATGAAAGAGTTCAATTTAGTGGAAAATCTCAGACAACCTTGTCTGGCGGACGGGCTGACAGGCTTTAACTCACATTTGTATTTGTGTTTGTGTCAGACCTGTTTTCCAGTACTATTTCAGGTATTTCATTTCATACTCAAATGCACTCCCTTGCATTAAACCCAGGTATTTGAAAGTAGTATTTAAAATACGTTTTTGAAAATACAATTTGGTCGATTCAAATAAAAAATATGTGATTTGGGCTGTGTATTTAAAAATACTTTTTTAACAAATACATCAGTCTCAACGTCAACAGTGAAGAGGCAACTCTGGGATGCTGGCCTTCTAGGCAGAGTTCCTCTGTCCAGTGTCTGTGTTCTTTTGCCCATCTTAATCTTTTATTTTTATTGGCCAGTCTGAGATATGGCTTTTTCTTTGCAACTCTGCCTAGAAGGCCAGCATCCCGAAGTCGCCTCTTCACTGTTGAAGTTGAGTTTTTATGGGTACTATTTAATGAAGCAGCCAGTTGAGGACTTGTGAGGAGTGTGTTTCACAAAATAGACACTCTGATGTACTTGTCCTCTTGCTCATTTGGGCACCGGGGCCTCCCACTCCTCTTTCTATTCTGGTTAGAGCCAGTTTGTGCTGTCCTGTGAAGGGAGTAGTACACAGCGTTGTACGAGACATTCAGTTTCTTGGCAATTTCTCGCATGGAATAGCCTTCATTTCTTAGAACAAGAATAGACTGACAAGTTTCAGAAGACATTTCTAAGTGACCCCAAACTTTTGAACGGTAGTGTGTGTGTGTGTGTGCTTCTGGCTGTGCGTGTAGTGTGACTACTTGTGTGTGTGTGTGTGTGTGGAGGTCCAGACTGCGGATGGCTGTGCCGCAGGGGAGGGTATTATGTTCTTAAATATCTGCAGAAGGAGCTGCGGGCATGTTTTCAGTCAATAGATGTTTTGGGGCCAGTTTAAAGCACAGCTCAGTGGTGACATTAGAGGCTCTGAGAGAAGCGGGCCCCCCCTAGCTACGTTCTCCGACCAGCCATCTCCACCCTCATTTCTCCAACCCCCCCACCCACAGTCCCCAGAGCTTCATTAGCTGTTCATTAGAAAGAACACTCTTACTTTAAGTTTTTGTTCCTCTAAAACAGAGTCCCCCCCCCGTCTCCTTTCACTCATCTAAAGCTACTTGGCAGATTTGGGGAAGGGAGGAGGCACAGTGTGTGTGTGTGTGTGTGTGTGTGTGTGTGTGTGTGTGTGTGTGTGTGTGTGTGTGTGTGTGTGTGTGTGTGTGTGTGTGTGTGTGTGTGTGTGTGTGGAATCACTTAGGCATACGTCCAGTCCCTGTTCAGACCTGTGCAGGTTTCAGTAAGATCTCCATTAACACATCATAGCACAAGCACAACACACACACACACACACACACCTCCACCCAGCACTTTTGCAGTCTGCTGCCAAAGCTGGAGGCTTAGAGAGAGGGGGGGGGGGGGGGTGGACAGGCAGGGAGTTGGCGGAGGAGAGAGGGGGGGGATGGACAGGCAGGGAGTTGGCAGAGGAGAGGGGGGATGGACAGGCAGGGAGTTGGCGGAGGAGATGGGGGATGGACAGGCAGGGAGTTGGCGGAGGAGAGAGGGGGGGGGGGTGGACAGGCATGGAGTAGGCGGAGGAGAGAGGGGGGGGGATGGACAGGCAGGGAGTTGGCGGAGGAGAGGGGGGGGGGGGGGGTGGACAGGCAGGGAGTTGGCAGAGGAGAGGGGGGGGGGGTGGACAGGCAGGGAGTTGGCGGAGGAGAGGGGGGGGGATGGACAGGCAGGGAGTTGGCGGAGGAGAGGGGGGGCGATGGACAGGCAGGGAGTTGGCGGAGGAGAGGGGGGGGATGGACAGGCAGGGAGTTGGCGGAGGAGAGGGGGGGGGGATGGACAGGCAGGGAGTTGGCGGAGGAGAGGGGGGGGGGATGGACAGGCAGGGAGTTGGCGGAGGAGAGAGGGGGGGGGTGGACAGGCAGGGAGTTGGCAGAGGAGAGAGGGGGGGGGGGTGGACAGGCAGGGAGTTGGCAGAGGAGAGGGGGGGGGGGGGGTGGACAGGCAGGGAGTTGGCAGAGGAGAGAGAGGGGGGGGGTGGACAGGCAGGGAGTTGGCGGAGGAGAGAGGCTGCTTTTCTAAAGTGTGTCACTCCAATATGTGGCTGACAGTCTAGGCCTTTCTTTTTGTGAATTCCGTGTTGGAGATGGGGGGAGTATAGGAGTACTATGCAGGGCGGTACAGAACATCCACGTTTACACTCACTACCACATTCTCTCCAGACTGTCCACACTCAACGCCGTACTCAAACATGGCAGCCATTCAACTGTTCCTGTGTGTGCCGTAAATCAATATGGCCGCTGTTCAGCTCTGCCAGCCGCTCTCGTCCAATATGGCCGCCGTCCAACTGCTGTGATTGGATCTCACCCTGTCAGGGCCTACAGTTTAGAGCGCAAAAATGAACGAGGGAGAGACAGAGAGCCAATATAAACATTGTTCTACTGCCTTTTACAAGAGAGGGAGAGACAGAGAGCTAACAAGCACGGATTGCTTTGTAGCTGAACTCATTTATTGCCTTGCCCTAAAGCGAACTGTGCTCTCCCTCTATGCTTTCCTCATCACTCCATCCTCTCCTTAGCTCACCTCTCTGTCCATTGCTCTCTCTGTCCACGTCTCTACCTCCACTCAACGATAAAGCATTTATGGACTCTCTCTCCCACTACATCCCTCCCTCCCTCCTCCCAGAGGAAGGTCAGTCAGTACTTTATTAAAGTCAAATTCAAACATATCCTCAGTGCTGCATTGCCTTGGAGATCTCAGGCCATTTTAAATGAGTGAATCATGACCTCCCAAAACCGCTCAAATGGATGTGATTATGGTGCTATTGATTCAGCCCTGTGTGTGTTCGTTTTAGAGTGTTACCTGCCTGGGGAAAAGAGGGACAGAGGGAGGAGGAGTTGGCAGAGGAAATGAGGGAGGGCGGTAATTTCACGTTCCCCTAATCTTCAAATGTTTAGAGCATGTGACGTATCATATCCACCCTCCGCCCTCATATCCGTCCTCATATCCACCCTCTCTAACCCAATAGGTCCATAGGTCTAACCAACAGAGGAAATACAGTGTACAGACTTCCCTTCCCTCTAATCAAAAGGCTTCCAGAGCCTCAGAACAGCCAAGGCTGCAGCCTGCCAACACCCCAAGCAGGAGTAACCGTGGCCCAGGGGCCTGTTAAACCCAGAGGAGCAGCTAGAAACTTCCAGAACCTTGGAGGGGAGCCGAGACAAAATCCTATTGCTCTTCTATCACTCCACTGTGTTTAATATACACACAGGGACAGAGGGCAGCAGCAGGAGTCTGGTAGAGGAAAGGCCCCTATAGCACACACACACACACACAGAAATATACACGCAGAATATCACACGCAGAATATATAATGTAGTCACAAATGACACAAATAAGCATCTAAATGCAGTTAGTGACAGAGTAAAGGCCTACACACACACACACACACACACACACACACACACCCACACGCACACACACACACACACACACACACACACACACACACACACACACAATACAGACAGCCACAGTGTGTGACGTGACAGTAATGGGAGATGTCCCCTGGTAATCACTGACACTGCGTGACAGCAGGGCAGCGTGGGCCGTGAACACACACTCACCCCTGTTAAGGTCTTTATGTTATGCAGTGCATTCTGGGCTTCAAGGGCAGCTTTCCGTGTGTAAAACGTGACAAAACAGCACCCTGGGAGAAGAGAGGGGGAGAGAGATGAACACGATAAGCAACCAAAAAAGTGTTCTTAATTTATTCATACAGTTTTACGTCATCCGTCAAAAGTAGGCTCAAGGAGAAACCAGCTTAGCATTTAAATGAAGAAAATATTCACGATTTTAAAACAATTCAGTATTAAAGACTTGAGTAACAGTATTTCAGAATGAGAGACGCATCAAAGAGAGAGAAGGGGAGAGAGGGAGGACAGGAGCCAGTCAGAGAGAGAAAGAGAGAGAGAGAGAGAGAAATGAGACAGAGAGAACGAAAGAGAAAGGAGAGAGAGAGAGAGAGAGAGAGAGAGAAATGAGACAGAGAGAGAGCGAAAGAGAAAGGAGAGAGAGAGAGAGAGAGAGAGAGAAATGAGACAGAGAGAGAAGGAAAGGTCTAGTCATTATACGGTGGATGAAATAGTCATCTCCAGTGTAGGTAACAGACAGTCCAGCTGTAGACCATTAAGCCACAGTCAGCAGTATAAGGAGCAGAGGAACTGCTGAGTCATGTAGAATCACTGCTTTTCACACATTTACAGTTTTCAATTCCTCATTTTCTGAGACGTGTGTGAATGACTAGTCCTGCTGTCCATCCATCTCACTTCCGTTATGTTGCACAGGTACCATGCATTTTTAACCCTACACCCTCAGAGAGGAATTGGTAGTGTGCATTGGAGCTTGCCTTGCAGAGGGGTTGATGATTGCATTCCATTGGAAAAGGTGGCTTTAAAATGACCAGCGTTTTCATATGGTGTTGTCTGTGTTTGGGATGGTTAAGGTCTTGGCCTAGCATGAAGGGAGTGCACTGGGATTTCCATAGAGTAGGGCTTGTGTATGGGCAGGTTTGAGCTTAGTGTAACAGTAGTAGTCTGTATTACAATTTCCATAGTGTATAGCCTGTGTATGGGAGGGGTTAGCCTAGCATTAGCTGTGTGCTGTGATTGTCACGGTGTGGGGCCTGTGTATGGGAGGGGTTAGCCTAGCATTAGCTGTGTGCTGTGATGCCCATGGTGTGGGGCCTGTGTATGGGAGGGGTTAGCAGAGACAGAGTCAAGACTGAGAACGGGAGGGTGACTAGGGGTACGAGACAGAGTCAAGACCGAGAACGGGAGGGTGACTAGGGGTTCGAGACAGAGTCAAGACCGAGAACGGGAGGGTGACTAGGGGTTCGAGACAGAGTCAAGACCGAGAACGGGAGGGTGACTAGGGGTCCGAGACAGAGTCAAGACCGAGAACGGGAGGGTGACTAGGGGTCCGAGACAGAGTCAAGACCGAGAACGGGAGGGTGACTAGGGGTACGAGACAGAGTCAAGACCGAGAACGGGAGGGTGACTAGGGGTTCGAGACAGAGTCAAGACCGAGAACGGGAGGGTGACTAGGGGTTCGAGACAGAGTCAAGACCGAGAACGGGAGGGTGACTAGGGGTACGAGACAGAGTCAAGACCGAGAACGGGAGGGTGACTAGGGGTTCGAGACAGAGTCAAGACCGAGAACGGGAGGGTGACTAGGGGTTCGAGACAGAGTCAAGACCGAGAACGGGAGGGTGACTAGGGGTCCGAGACAGAGTCAAGACCGAGAACGGGAGGGTGACTAGGGGTTCGAGACAGAGTCAAGACCGAGACCAGAAAAATGCAAGGCAAATTAAAGACCATGATTATAATTGAGTCAAATCACCACCATAATAAGAGTTGAACACGTCCAGTATTTCTGTGTTCATATTTCAGAACAACATATGGATTATTTAGACATTCATAATACTGAAGAACTGTATGTTGATGAAAATAGAGCCACTCTACAAATATTACGATCCCAAACACAGTGGGGAACAATGGGCCTTCTACGCCTTCAGAGAAGGGCTAAGAGTTGATCAAATAATGAGTATAATAATAATGATGTTCTGATTTTAAAGTTTTTGTCGATAAGGGTTAACACTGAGGGTTAACACCAAATATAATTTTTCTTTGCTGGTCTCTGGGGAGATTAATCTAGCTAGCTAAGTCAGCCATCAGCTAGGCCATCAGAAGCTAGATAAAAGGCATATGCCATTCAACTGTATTTAGGACAACGTTTGTGTGAAGTAACAGTGGAATCAAGCAATCCCATTTTGCCTTAATGGGTGGCACTGTTTTTACAAAAACTTCTGCCTACTTGAAGGCCAGCAGGTGTTAACAAAGAGGATGTCGTTGTTAATGTGTTAGCTTCTCTCTTTTCAAGAATAATGATCATCATCTGCTGAGGGGAAATGTGTTTTTTTTATTCCAGCGTGTTTGTGGTGTTAGCCATCTCTTTGAAAAGAACTTGTGTGTGAAACATGGTTGCATTTAAAGTGGAACTGACAACATTTTAGCAACATGACATTTACACCCCCAGGAAGAATATGACACATTTTTTAACATTTTCTGACATATTCATAGATTCTTAGAATGTTTGATTATTACGTACAGTAAGGCATTTGTGAAAAGTCTATAGTAATATAGAGTGGGAAAGCGGCCGTGCATTTGGACAATTAATAGACACTGCAGTAAGCAAAACCAAATAAAAACATCTGTCTTGTCCAGGACCGGAGTCTACACAGAACGGTGCGCTATAGCCAATCAGAGCTTATACAAACAAGCCATTTGTCACGCAGACCTTCCATCATTCATTTTGAACTGGACTGTGTGTTTACAGGCAGTTGTAACAGCACGACTTTAGATCATTAGAACGCATTCGCCAAAAGCCACAAAATACACCTGAATGGATTTCTGCAAATATGTAAATACCACAAGCCTCTCTCGCCCTTAGTTATGCACATCAACAACAACCAGGTCCACAATTAATGCTAGCCAGAGCAAGATAAGCTAAAATCTAACGAAGGACATTAGATAAACCCTCTCAAACCTTTTCAGCTAGTTGGCCGTCAAAATTGCACTGATAAACAATGGGGAATTGTAGCCTCCACGTCCTTCGGCAGCTTGCCTGCCAATGCATGCTTGTCCCAACCAAGCACCCAAGCTAACTGGCGAGTTAGCTAGCTTTCTACTTCCAGACACAAATGAGATAACAACTCACTCACCTTGACTAGCTATTACTTTTTTTCAACTTTAACTTACACGGTCATATTCAGGAGGTGTTGCGTGTTCATATCTATTTTTATTTAACCTTTATTTAACAAGGCAAGTCAGTTAAGAACAAATTCTTGTTTACAATGACGGCCTACACTGGCCAAACTCGGGCAACGCATGGCCAATTGTGCGCTGCCCTATGGGACTCCCAATCATGGCTGGTTGTGATACAGTCTGGATTCGAACCAGGTTGTCTGTAGTGATGCCTCTAGCACTGAGATGCAGGGTCTTAGACCACTTGGGAGCGCAGTTAGTCAAAGTGAATTTGCGAATGCAAGAGATATTCTAATTGGATAACAGTTGTTCAAGTTCTTGCTAGCTAACCAAATGACACCTGCAACTCTAGCTGTGTATAGCCACCGAAAAATTATGTGAGGGGAAAAAGTCAGTTGCTCACCCACTCCTCGAATGGCATGGCATGACATGCTCCTAGCAGCTAGCTAGCTATCTATCCAGCTAACGTTAGGCTCCGTTTTTTTTTAGCTAGCTACAGTACATAAATAGACACTCTAGCCTATTAGCCACGTTATGACTGACTTGTTATCAGTGCCCTCGCTAGTTTGATTGTATTGACATTCCCAGCCTTAGTTACATTCGTCCGTTTTTGTCCAGAATAATGAGTCATTGAAACTGAAATCCCAAATGGAGGCAGCAAACAATGTAGCAGGCCAGCTGTGTATTGGGGAATTATATGAATCATGCATTGAACTGCATCCATCTATTCTGCCAACAATGCCTTAGACTTTGGCATGGAACGTTGAGTCAAATAGAACCTATTTTTAAGATCTCTTATAAAGTTGGTTTTGTAGCATAAACTGGGAATTTGATATTTTTGACTGATATTATGATTTTCTGTTCGTTTCATATCTGCAAAGTCGTTACAACGCTGTCAGTTCCACTTTACACTTTAGGTCCCTGGTTACTTGGTGTGTTAAACGTGAAATGTTTTTTTGCAATGGGAAGTTATAGTCAACTGGGAAATGCTTAATGTTTTGTTTTTGTTTTCTTATGAATGGGACCTACTGGTTTAAGGACTGCTTCTCCTTTTACAGCATGCTGTGTGTGACTGCTGTCTTTTCATCGGCTCTATGCAGTGGTGTAGTGGTTTCTGGAGAAGTGGGTATATTAATATTTTGCCAAAAAGTTCTTAAACGGCCTGCCCAGCAAAGGAACGCTGTTTTCCTCTGTTTTCATGAGTTTTCACAGATTTTTACTATCAAAATACAAAAAATGTAAATATAAATAAATCCAAAAATGTGATGGTTTAAGTCCACAACAATGCTTAAACCACATCAATCTGATTGGGTGGGCCTGTCAGGGCCTGACTCCCCAGTGGGTGTACCTCTGTCCACCCAGGCCCATCCATGTCTACACCCCTGATGCAAAAAGCACGTTGACAATTGTGCATCACAAATAGCCTACTAACCAACACTTCGGACTTAACTTTTTAAATACCTGGTTTGCATACCCATTGTTGGCTTAGTTACCATATACTGGTAGATATCATACATTGAAATGTCTTTCCTACCCTACGCGCTACCGATGTGATTCTTCTCTGAGCTGCTCCATTCCAAAACACGTTGAGAGCTGCACACGTCCTGCCTGCACATGATATTCTGCCGAAACGAGGTTATGTGCTCGGCACACGAGGCTACTTCATGCAAGATTGCTCTATTGTAATGTATAATTGATAAGTCGTATAACTCCACTACGCTACTTTGATACGCATCCGTAGGGATTCAGTATTCAGTATACGCAACGTCCACCGAAAAACATGTGAGTGTACGGCTTATACCCGTGTATAGCCTCCCCTAGACCACTGGCCCTTTGTGTTTTACTAAGAGCCCCCCCTCCTACATGAGTGACCTGGTATTACGGTTCATCTCCTTTCATGATCACTAACCTGTCACACACTGAAGCCCTATAGGTTCACCACTGTCACACACTGAAGGCCTATAGGTTCACCACTATACTAACCTATCACACACTGAAGACCTATAGGTTCACCACTGTACTAACCTGTCACACTGAAGGCCTATAGGTTCACCACTGTACTAACCTGTCACACACTGAAGGCCTATAGGTTCACCACTATACTAACCTGTCACACACTGAAGACCTATAGGTTCACCACTGTACTAACCTGTCACACTGAAGGCCTATAGGTTCACCACTGTACTAACCTGTCACACACTGAAGGCCTATAGGTTCACCACTATACTAACCTGTCACACACTGAAGACCTATAGGTTCACCACTGTACTAACCTGTCACACTGAAGGACTATAGGTTCACCACTGTACTAACCTGTCACACTGAAGGCCTATAGGTTCACCACTGTACTAACCTGTCACACACTGAAGGCCTATAGGTTCACCACTATACTAACCTGTCACACACTGAAGACCTATAGGTTCACCACTGTACTAACCTGTCACACTGAAGGCCTATAGGTTCACCACTGTACTAACCTGTCACACACTGAAGGCCTATAGGTTCACCACTGTACTAACCTGTCACACACTGAAGGCCTATAGGTTCACCACTGTACTAACCTGTCACACACTGAAGGCCTATAGGTTCACCACTGTACTAACCTGTCACACTGAAGCCCTATAGGTTCACCACTGTACTAACCTGTCACACACTGAAGGCCTATAGGTTCACCACTGTACTAACCTGTCACACAATGAAGATCTATAGGTTCACCACTATACTAACCTGTCACACACTGAAGGTCTATAGGTTCACCACTGTACTAACCTGTCACACACTGAAGGCCTATAGGTTCACCACTGTACTAACCTGTCACACACTGAAGATCTATAGGTTCACCACTATACTAACCTGTCACTAACTGAAGGCCTATAGGTTCACCACTGTACTAACCTGTCATACTGAAGACCTATAGGTTCACCACTGTACTAACCTGTCACACACTGAAGACCTATAGGTTCACCACTGTACTAACCTGTCACACACTGAAGGCCTATAGGTTCACCACTGCCTAACCTGTCACACACTGAAGATCTATAGGTTCACCACTGTACTAACCTGTCACACACTGAAGACCTGTAGGTTCACCACTGTACTAACCTGTCACACTGAAGACCTATAGGTTCACCACTGTACTAACCTGTCACACACTGAAGGCCTATAGGTTCACCCCTGAAGACCTATAGGTTCACCACTGTACTAACCTGTCACACACTGAAGACCTATAGGTTCACCACTGTCACACACTGAAGGCCTATATGTTCACCACTGTACTAACCTGTCACACACTGAAGGCCTATAGGTTCACCACTGTCACACACTGAAGGCCTATAGGTTCACCACTGTACTAACCTGTCACACACTGAAGGCCTATAGGTTCACCACTGTACTAACCTGTCACACACTGAAGACCTATAGGTTCACCACTATACTAACCTGTCACACACTGAAGACCTATAGGTTCACCACTGTACTAACCTGTCACACACCGAAGGCCTATAGGTTCACCACTGTACTAACCTGTCACACACTGAAGACCTATATGTTCACCACTGTACTAACCTGTCACACACTGAAGATCTATAGGTTCACCACTATACTAACCTGTCACACACTGAAGGTCTATAGGTTCACCACTGTACTAACCTGTCACACACTGAAGACCTATAGGTTCACCACTATACTAACCTGTCACACACTGAAGACCTATAGGTTCACCACTGTACTAACCTGTCACACACCGAAGGCCTATAGGTTCACCACTGTACTAACCTGTCACACACTGAAGACCTATATGTTCACCACTGTACTAACCTGTCACACACTGAAGATCTATAGGTTCACCACTATACTAACCTGTCACACACTGAAGGTCTATAGGTTCACCACTGTACTAACCTGTCACACACCGAAGGCATATAGGTTCACCACTGTACTAACCTGTCACACACTGAAGACCTATATGTTCACCACTACTAACCTGTCACACACTGAAGATCTATAGGTTCACCACTATACTAACCTGTCACACACTGAAGGTCTATAGGTTCACCACTGTACTAACCTGTCACACACTGAAGACCTATATGTTCACCACTGTACTAACCTGTCACACACTGAAGATCTATAGGTTCACCACTATACTAACCTGTCACACACTGAAGGTCTATAGGTTCACCACTGTACTAACCTGTCACACACTGAAGATCTATAGGTTCACCACTATACTAACCTGTCACACACTGAAGGTCTATAGGTTCACCACTGTACTAACCTGTTACACACTGAAGGCCTATAGTTTCACCACTGTCACACACTGAAGGCCTATAGGTTCACCACTGTACTAACCTGTCACACACTGAAGATCTATAGGTTCACCACTGTACTAACCTGTCACACACTGAAGATCTATAGGTTCACCACTATACTAACCTGTCACACACTGAAGGTCTATAGGTTCACCACTGTACTAACCTGTCACACACTGAAGGCCTATAGTTTCACCACTGTCACACACTGAAGGCCTATAGTTTCACCACTGTCACACACTGAAGGCCTATAGGTTCACCACTATACTAACCTGTCATACTGAAGACCTATAGGTTCACCACTGTACTAACCTGTCATACGGAAGACCTATAGGTTCACCACTGTACTAACCTGTCACACTGAAGACCTATAGGTTCACCACTGCACAAACATGTCTATAATAGATATGACGGCTGTTAAGAGACTGTATTAATGTATTAAGAAAGGAGTGTATATATTTGGCCTGGTGAAGCGGTTTTACGTTCTGACTGAATGGAAGCTGATAATTAGGAGTTTTTTACTCCACTGGTCTCGGGGAAAAAGTATGAGTCCTCACTGTCCAAGACAGATTCAAGACCAAGTACAAATGTATCCGACACAGAAACAAGACCGAGACACTCAATATGTGAGTTCACTGAGTGTACTGTGAATAGCCTACCTCTCTCTCAACATTTATATGAAGGCCAACAAGGCATAAAACACACCACACACACTACACTAGAGATACACACACATGCAGGCATGCACAAAACACACAGAGGAGAAAGAAAATATACATACACACACACACACACACAAAATGCAGAGAGAGGGGAGGGGGGAGTAGAGAGCAGCCAGTGAGAGGAATAGAGATTAGGAGAGAGACGGTGTTCATAAATGCTTTATATCTACTGAAGGAGCCTTTTGACTGCACAAAAAACCTGTGCCCTTCTCATACTGTCAATAACAACATCCACAAGTCCACACCATCATATTAGACAGAGAGAGATGGGTAGAGAGAGGTGGGTAGAGGGGGGGTAGAGAGAGGGTAGAGGAAAAATAAAAGGGATGAGAGAGAAGACAGGGATGAAGAGGCACGGATGGATGGAGAGGGGTAAGAGAAGAGAGGACTGGCATGGAGGGAGGGGTGAAAAAGAGCAGAACGATTTCATCAGATTGCCGATTGAGTGCAGCCGACGAGGAACAGAATGTTAGCATGGTTTATAAACAGAGAGTAGAAAGAGGGGAGAGAACAATAAAGATGGAGGGAGAGAGCGAGAGAGAGAGAGAGGAATGAAAAGCACTCTTCTGGTTGTGCAGAGCTAGATGGAGGAGATGAAGTGAGAGTGAGAGACGGGAGAGACAGAAATAGATCATACTCAATAAAGCAGGAGAGGAGTGGATTGATAGAGGGGGAAGAGAGTGAGAGACGGGGGTTGGGAGGTACAATCAACCTTAGTGGCCTGTGTTGAAGAGAGTGAGAGACAGGGGTTGGGAGGTACAATCAACCATAGAGGCCTGTGTTGAAGAGAGTGAGAGACGGGGTTGGGAGGTACAATCAACCATAGTGGCCTGTGTTGAAGAGAGTGAGAGACAGGGGTTGGGAGGTACATTCAGCCATAGTGGCCTGTGTTGAAGAGAGTGAGAGACGGGGGTTGGGAGGTACAACCATAGTGGCCTGTGTTGAAGAGAGTGAGAGACGGGGGTTGGGAGGTACAACCATAGTGGCCTGTGTTGAAGAGAGTGAGAGACGGGGGTTGGGAGGTACAACCATAGTGGCCTGTGTTGAAGAGAGTGAGAGACAGGGGTTGGGAGGTACAACCATAGTGGCCTGTGTTGAAGAGAGTGAGAGACGGGGTTTGGGAGGTACAACCATAGTGGCCTGTGTTGAAGAGAGTGAGAGACGGGGGTTGGGAGGTACATTCAGCCATAGTGGCCTGTGTTGAAGAGAGTGAGAGACAGGAGTTGGGAGGTACAACCATAGTGGCCTGTGTTGAAGAGAGTGAGAGACGGGGGTTGGGAGGTACAACCATAGTGGCCTGTGTTGAAGAGAGTGAGAGACAGGGGTTGGGAGGTACAACCATAGTGGCCTGTGTTGAAGAGAGTGAGAGACGGGGTTTGGGAGGTACAACCATAGTGGCCTGTGTTGAAGAGAGTGAGAGACGGGGGTTGGGAGGTACATTCAGCCATAGTGGCCTGTGTTGAAGAGAGTGAGAGACAGGAGTTGGGAGGTACAACCATAGTGGCCTGTGTTGAAGAGAGTGAGAGACGGGGGTTGGGAGGTACAACCATAGTGGCCTGTGTTGAAGAGAGTGAGAGACGGGGGTTGGGAGGTACAACCATAGTGGCCTGTGTTGAAGAGAGTGAGAGACGGGGGTTGGGAGGTACAACCATAGTGGCCTGTGTTGAAGAGAGTGAGAGACGGGGGTTGGGAGGTACAACCATAGTGGCCTGTGTTGAAGAGAGTGAGAGACGAGGGTTGGGAGGTACAACCATAGTGGCCTGTGTTGAAGAGAGTGAGAGACGGGGGTTGGGAGGTACAACCATAGTGGCCTGTGTTGAAGAGAGTGAGAGACGGGGGTTGGGAGGTACAACCATAGTGGCCTGTGTTGAAGAGAGTGAGAGACGGGGGTTGGGAGGTACAACCATAGTGGCCTGTGTTGAAGAGAGTGAGAGACGGGGGTTGGGAGGTACAACCATAGTGGCCTGTGTTGAAGAGAGTGAGAGACGAGGGTTGGGAGGTACAACCATAGTGGCCTGTGTTGAAGAGAGTGAGAGACGGGGGTTGGGAGGTACAACCATAGTGGCCTGTGTTGAAGAGAGTGAGAGACGGGGGTTGGGAGGTACATGTTGAGAAGATTGGATCTTTGACAATATCTCCTTATGTCCACTGTGCCTTCAGACCAGATTAGGACACACAGCACTTTACACTTTACAAATCCACCACAACTAACTGTGGAAAAACGGCTCCAAATTAAATCCTCAAAATGCTGTTCCCTGGCTAACCCTGAACACACTGAGTAGGCTTCCAGCACTGCACTGCTCTCCTATCCAGGCAACTAGCTTCACCACTGAGGCATGCCAATACACCCCCCCCCCCCCCACCCCGTTGTAAAATCCACCTGCAGTCGCTCACTAATTGGACTTGGGTAGACAGCTAACAAAGCGTATGTCTTGTTATGGCAATCTAATTGGCTGTGCTGCTTTAGGAAAGAATGAAATAAATCAGTGTTCTGACTCAGGTCGGCCCGGTCTCTACTGAATCCATTAGAGGAGATAATTGTGTTGGGAGGCAAAGCGTTTGCCCAGCGTTGCCTCAGCGTTGTGGGAGAATGCGGTTGAATTAGAATTGTAACGGTGAATGTGTGCCACTGGAGAGCTGGATGCCCCTGGATACTACAGTGGGAAACCCCAGAGTGGATGTACATGGAGAGTGGTGATGGAGAATCAGATACTGTGAGCTATTATTATATTTCCGCGTGTGTGTTGCTGATATGAGGAGTCGTTCTTTCAGACACCATGTCCAGAGAATTGTGTAGTATATACAACTTGCTAATGAAGACATTACACCCATTTTGTGTGTGTGTGTGTGTGTGCGCGCGCATGTGTGCATGCTGTGCCTCTGTACCCAGGAGGACAGGTGCGATCATTAAGATGAATGACAAAGTATGTCCCCTGCCAACACACACACACACACACACACACACCTGTGCTGTACACACCCGGCTAGACAACAGACGCAAACAAACCTGGGATGCAAACTCTTGGAGAGAGAGGAGGACTGTCTTTGTTTACCCCTCTGGCCCTCTCTCATCCCCCTCTCTCAGTGCTAAATCAAATTCTCTCTCGCTCTCTCCACTCATCTGTTTATTGACTCTTAACACATTAAAGCAACAGCAGCCAAACTAAACTGTCCATACTGCACTGGCCAGTGTTCACACACAGCATCCATCAGATCGTCCAGTCCAGACTCAACTCAACTAGCAGCTGCCCTTCCTGCAGAATAACCATCTAAAGACAACCAGACCACTCAGATGGGAAACACTGTCTACGAACTCACTGGTGTTAAATGCATTCATTGTGCCATCTTTACATGAAAAATATATGAAAACATTTTCTAGAAGCATCAGTAACAGTATGTGTAAGGAGGAATGTGTGTATCAACTGGAAATGTGTATCTACCATCAATAGATTAGAGAAGAATGGAGAGAGAGAAAAATAAAAATAAACTCCACTTCACAAATCCAAATGACTCTAGTAATAGTCAAGAGAGAAGGAGAGCTGTTGACCCGGCCTCTGGATCACCAAGGCTGACGGAGCACACTCCCTCAACCATCTAACTGAGACCACTCTGAAAATATGGTCATTAATTTAAGCTAAACAGACCGGGGGAAAAGGGGCACAGTTTCCTTGACACCAATGAAATCGGAATTGGCTCCTGTGCAACTGTGGAGCCGAGGGGGGCCATTGCGGCTCCACCGTGTGAGAGGGCTCTGACAAGGCCATGTCGCGCTAGAGAGTGCTTACTTAACGACGAGAAAACAACAGCGCCTAAATCCTGGGAATATACAAGCCTAGACAGAGCTCTGTCAAACAGCCAATTTCCTGTTCAATCCAATCCTCCATTTTACAGGCCAGAGAAAGAGAGAGAGCGAGAGATTGTTGAGTGTTTACAGTCTCAAGGAAGAGATGAGAGGCTGTTCTCCCTACTTAAAGTAAAGTGTCTATGAGTGACACTCTCCCACACTTTGACTCATCAACCAGATAAATCAGAGCGACTCAAGGGCTTAGCAACAGAGGAAGACACAATGGAGGAAGAGAGGAGAGGCTGATGAGAGTAAAGTATTGGCCTCATCCGCTACGGAGAAACAGAGAGGAAGAGAAGTCATCCAGAGGTTAGGGACACAGACAGAGGAGGAGATGCGGAGAGATGGAGAGGGAGAAAGGGAGAGCGAGAGAGACACACAAGCATGAACACACTCAGACACACACACATACAAACACATAGCACATGACAGTGAGCTTAGGCCGAATGATTTGATTTAGGCGCGTCCCTGTCTCCTCTTGGCAGACTGGTGAATAGCTGTGTCAAGGCTTGTGGGAGCTTGTGACTCAGAAAGAGAGAGAGAGGGATGGAGAGAGAGATGAGGAGGGAAAAGAGAGAGCAAAACAGAGAGATGCTGTGGGGATGAGGAGGTGAGGGAAAGCGCTTGCTCCTTCTCTTCCATTCTTCCTTTTTAATTTCTTTATTTAATGAAGATAAATAAGATATGACATTAACAGGTGCGTGTCTGCAGAGGCCCTTACCAAAATCTCCTCTCTCTCCGTCTCCCTCTCCCCCATACATCTTCCATCCGCCTACTCCCACTGTCTCCTCAAGCTGCCTGTCATCACAGTGCATTCTGTTGTCTCGCTCTCGCTCTCTGTGTTTGATGTGTGTCTGCTAATGTGGCAGCAGCATTGTCTCATTGTCGGCTCTGCTGCCTCTTTTGTTTTCTCTCTGACTTGACAAGTTCATCAGGAAAAGGCGGATGAGATGAACATGTATATATTAATTGTGTTTTGTATCAAAGACACAGTTTCAGAGAAATATCAGGCTGGAATTGATGGAATTGATACATGTGTACTGTACAGTTTGCCTTTGTGTTCATTGCTTGCTTGTGTATTGTGTAGGATTGCATAAGCAGTGAGTGAGTGATTCTCCATCTTAACTTTGCTCGGCTGAGCGCTCTGGCTGTTGTGTGTGTATGACTGTCTCTCTGCCATACCTTTGCTCTGTGGAGGGTTCTGGCTGCGGTCTCGGAGGATGTTGATCTGATAGACGGCGCCGTAGGGCTCAAACAGCTCCTTCAGCTCCTTCTCTGACCAGGAGCGAGGGATCTGGCCCACGAACATCTTGATGGCGTCTGGGTCGGGCTGGTCCGAATGCTCCAACGCACCGTTCATCTTCCCGGCCGTGCCGTTACTGAAAAGAGACCACAGGGGGGTGCTAGGTTACATAACAGATCATAGAAGCTACACTACCGTTCAAACGTTTTGGGTCACTGAGAAATTTCCTTTTTTTGCCCACTAAAATAACATCAAATTGATCAAAAATACAGTGTAGACATTGTTAATGTTGTAAATGACTTTTGTAGCTGGAAACGGCGTACAGAGGCCCATTATCGGCAACCGTCACTCCTGTGTTCCAATGGCACGTTGTGTTAGCTAATCCAAGTTTATCATTTTGAAAGGCTAATTTAGAAAACCCTTTTGCAAATATGTTTTGCAAACACCTGAAAACTGTTGTTCTGATTAAAGAAGCAATACAACTGGCCTTCTTTAGACTAGTTGCGTATCTGGAGCATCAGCATTTGTGGGTTTGATTACAGGCTCAAAATTGCCAGAAACAAATAACTTTCTTCTGAAACTCGTCGGTCTATTCTTGTTCTGAGAAATGAAGGCTATTCCATGCGAGAAATTGCCAAGAAACTGAAGATCTCGTACAATGCTTGTGTACTACTCCCTTCACAGGACAGTGCAAACTGCCTCTGAGCAAAATATAAAGAGGAGTGGGAGGCCCCGGTGCACAACTGAGCAAGAGGACAAGTACATCAGAGTGTCTAGTTTGAGAAACAGACGCCTCACAAGTCCTCAACTGGCAGCTAAACTTGGATTAGCTAACACAACGTGCCATTGGAACACAGGAGTGATGGTTGCTGATAATGGGCCTCTGTACACATATGTAGATATTCCAGCTACAGTAGTAATTTACAACATGAACAATGTCTACACTGTATTTCTGATCAATTTGATGATAGTTTAATGGACAAAAAATGTGCTTCTCTTTCAAAGACAAGGACATTTCCCAGTGACCCCAAACTTTTGACCGGCAGTGTGGACCTGACATGGAAGATGTGAAAGTACACAGTATTGACATTCTCAGGAAGATGGGAAGGAGAGGTCCACTGGGATAGCAGCTGGTTCAAGGCTGGGTTCACTGTGCAGCCTGTAATGTTCCATGTATGCCCCCCCCCCCCCCCACACACACACACAAAATGTATTTTTTTTAAACATCCCGCACCTTGAAAGTACGTCTTGGAGAACATACATCCACTATTGGACGTCAAGATATCACCTCGCCATTTGCGAGACACTTTAGAACAAAATCATTCTATTAATGAAATTGCGTGGCGTCGGGATGGAGAAGATTCATCCATCACGTAGAGTAGGTGACTTTGACAACACATTACTCCAAAGAGAAGCCATGTGATTATATACATCCGATGATCTATCTCCACACGGTTTAAACAAGGAATTCGACTCCACCTCCTTCCTATAAGCCACATTAAGACTGTTACACAAGCACGCTGTTCCAAATCAGATTTTGCATATCGTTTAATGTGATAGCCCTTCATCGTGGGCTATCACATTAATTGATGTGACATATTTAGGGGAACGGACACCTGCGGCGATTGATTGGTGAAATGTTCTTCGTGCCCTCTCCCGTCCCCTATAATTCTGTCTCTCTTTGTGACTAATATATATACAGGTAGACCAGAGGGACCCTGATTGGCAGATGAGGTACAACCCTGATTGGAGGCACCTGCTGCTCATCTGTTGATTTGACCTACACAATGAAGAAGGCTGTAAAGCTGAAGCGTCTGTGTGCGCTATCCCTGACCTACACAATGAAGAACGCTGTAAAGCTGAACCGTCTGTGTGCGCTATCCCTGAAGCAGTGAAACATTTAAAACCTTGAATAACGAAGTAAGCTTTACGCAACATATATATTTTTTGGTGCGATTATACCTCTTTGTTCAGCTCAAAATGATAAGCAGCACAATCCCTAGTAAGGGGAGCTTCCGTACATACATTATTTAATCCACATAACATGATTTCAAGAAAACACAATTTCCTCGGAGCAAGTAGGCCTAGCGCTCCACTATAAAAGTACAAGATAAAAGAGGACAGCAACACCAGGGAATGTGTGGGTCTGTTTTTTGGTTTTGCTATCCTTGTGGGGGCCAGAAGTCCTCACAAGGAATGTAAAAAAAACAAGGACAATTTAGACAAGTGGGGACATTTCGCCGGTCCCCACAATGAAAAATGGTTAGGTTTAGGGTCACAATTAGCGTTAGGTTTGGAATTAGGGTTAGGGGTTAGGGGTTAGGGGTTAAGGTTAGGGAAAATAGGATTTTGAATGGGAATCAATTGTTTGATCCCCACAATGATAGTAAAACCAATGTGTGTGTGTGTGGTGATGAGCCGAGTGTTGTTGTGTTCATGCAGGTCTGGCTCACTGTAGAAGGGACTTAGTCTGCTGAGTGCTGAGGGCCTGGACTGTGTTACAAAACACTACATGACATGGTACCATAACACACACACACACCATACACTGTTAAAAACACTACATGACATGGTACCATAACACACACACACACCATACACTGTTAAAAACACTACATGACATGGTACCATAACACACACACACACCATACACTGTTAAAAACACTACATGACATGGTACCATAACACACACACACACCATACACTGTTAAAAACACTACATGACATGGTACCATAACACACACACACACCATACACTGTTAAAAACACTACATGACATGGTACCATAACACACACACACACCATACACTGTTAAAAACACTACATGACATGGTACCATAACACACACACACACACCATACACTGTTAAGTCAGTTCATGTTTCTAAAGCCTCTGTAACCTTTCATTTTCATTGCTTCTTTCTCTCTGCTCACGTCGTCCATGTCACGAATCACATTCAATAGTCCTAGTGTGTGTCAAATAAAAACATTGGCAAGCTTTTTAAAAGAGAAAATGTGCAATGTGCACACAAACACACACACACACACACACACACACACACACACACACACACACACACACACACACACACACACACACACACACACACAACTCCCTGAGGGAACAATCTGGGATCACAATGGCTTGTTTTACATCTTAACGATTTCTCTAAAACGTCCGCCAGCCTCGAACAATCAGCACAGTTGCCATTGATCCCAGGGCCAGCTGCATGAATAGGGCTAGAACGTACCAGCACACACACAGTCTCAGTCTCCACTTCAGCCTGCGGTGCCACGGAACCAGACTACAAACCCAAACTAAACAAGCTAAAGTCCATGTGCTGCTTTTATCACTCTACTTTCCCTGTTGTTATTCTCCACAGGAGAAAGGAGAGAGCATTATCTTGAGAGGCAGAAACAAAACATGCCCAAATCCCTTGCTTGGCTAGCTGACAGGCGTAATACCACTCTATAAAGCTCAGGAGGAGAGAGAGAAAAGGAGGGAGGGAATCAAAAAAGTGAAGAAGCGAGAAGGAAGGAGGAGGGGAATAAAACGAGAGAACGAGGGATGGAGGGAGAACATACAGACCTTTGAACACGGCCCATCCATCTCCTGCAGAAAGAGCCCAGGCGTTCGGCAGAAACGCCCAATTCTTTAAAGGACTTAAAGGACATGTCAAATAAATGACCAAGCCAGAGAACGAGGGAACGAGCAAACGAGTGCCAACGGTCCCCGCGGCAACCCCTCCACTGTAAGCTGGACGATAAATCCCAGCCACAGCGCCGAGGGGACCGGGCAGGAGTTACGGCCCCAATGAACACCAAGCGTTACGCCAACGTTCACACTCATAAAGCAGAGTGTTGCTTGAACGTTAGACATTTAAAAACGGGAGATGAACGGCTCCCCTGGCACACAGCACAGCCATGACACCTGCAGTATATCCATCCCAAAACACCCCAGGCTGGAAGCACAACAACCCACTAACACACTCTGTGTAAAAGGCTTGTTAGTGTGTGTGTGTGTGTGTGAGTGAGTGAGTGAGTGAGTGAGTGAGTGAGTGAGTGTGAGAGAGAGAGAGAGAGAGAGAGAAACAATTCCCCTTTGTTGTGTGTTTGTTTGAGGTCTATAGGGATGAGGCACAATACGCCTTTGAACCATTCACCCTGCCCATCACAGCCCCCACTGCCAACATGCCCCATTACACAGCCATGCACGGACATACGGCTCTATGAATGCTTTTAAAACGTCATAATCTGTTATAAGATACACACTGCATGACCGTGGTCTCTGTGGGTTGGTGATGGCTGTGAGAAAGTGACTGTTCAGTATAAAGGAATGAGCTTCTCTCCCCTTCACCCCTGCAGCCCTGGCTGACAAGGTGTTATTGCAGTCAGTGTGTGAGTGAACCTGAAACAGCAGGAGTGTGTCCCGGGGCACAGATTAAGTCATTGAGTGGATCAACTCCTGCCATAGCCTCTCCTTCTCTCCCTCCTTCCCTCCTTCTCCCCTCTCTCTCCCCCTCTCAATTTGAGCCAATTGTCTGCCTTAATGGCTTAACTATTGCTTCCATCACTCCAGTCTCCTTTGCAGCACAGGGCCGTGACTGAGGGGTGATCTACAGTCTTAGCCAAGGACTGTGTGTGTGTGTGTGTGTGTGTGTGTGTGTGAATTCCTTGGCAGGGACCATTATGAGACCTTCCCCCTCTCTATAAAGTAGAGCAGCTGAGTGATCCGGTGTTTGTGTGTGTGTGTGTGCGTGTGCCTCCGTCTCAATTGCACTATGGGTTTAAACACAATAGAGAAAGTTCAACTTTCCCAGCAGTACCAGACAGTGGCAGGAAGATAGCTGAGCTGGCTGTGAACCAGTGAAGCATCTATAAGAGAGATTCTAACATAAATGCTATTCACACCTCAGATGTGCACCATTAGGGATATAGATCAGAATGTTATTGGCTGCTGGTAGCATATACAAAGCTAAAATTCGATAGGAGGATGTGTTTACCAAAAACAGTGCTGTCTTGAGTACAATTTTTCAGCTGGAAAGGCCACCGGTAACCTTACACAACTATATTACATTCAGAGAGAGGAGATGTCTGACCTGACTGGGAAAAACCTAGGCTCTAGTTCCTAGGTATTCCTAGTGAATCCTGTACACAGTAGGAGGGACTCTGTCTCAGTCACATCAATGCAGGGAGGAGAGTGGCAGACGCCCATGGGAGAGAGAGAAACAGGCAGAGAGAGAGAGACGAAGAGACGGAGCGAGAGATGGATGCAGGTGAGTGGGGCCAGCAGTAAGCACAGCTTTGAGCACAGCATGGCCTCTCGGATTCGCTGACACACACACACACACACACACACACACACACACACACACACACACACACACACACACACACACACACACACACACACACACACACACACACACACACACACACACACACACACACACACACACACACACACTGTCGTTTGGGGAAAGTGGCTCTGGTACACCCTGCTGTTCTTTCCCTCTGTTTTCATTTCCACTTGAACACACACACACACACACAAACGTACACACAGACCGACACACCCACCCACATCAATCAAACATCTCTCCAACACACGCACCTCCATTCCACTCCTGGACATCAATGGAGTTGTCCCATGGTAGGCCCCTCTGACGCTAGTCATCAGAACATGGTTGGAGGTGGTGTAACCGTCCCACATGAGGAACTAATCTAGTAGACAACAAGAGTGAGAAACATCAGTCTCAGCTCAGACCAAATGACAACGACTACAACAGTGACTGCAACAGCGACTACTACAACAACGACTACAACGACCACTACTACAGCTATAAAACTCCTATCGCTACTCCTGCACCACTAGACCAAATGACTGTCGATACACCCTAGAGTAGAGCAGACTTATCAAGGGCCATGGAAATGGCCACCCAACTCCTTTGTTGACAGGTATGGGAACGTTTGAATTAGTGTGCTTAGTTTGACTCAGAAAATGTAGGCTAATGAGTAGGCCCTTAATGGACTGATCCAACAATAAAACAAGGCAATAAAGTATCTTATATAACGGGAACAAGCTTTCAGGAGCTGCGGTTGAACAGTGAAAGGTATTCTTTGGTGCATTCTGGTCTATTGAGGCATTGCAATACAGTGAGGATCACCTCCCACGACTGGTGTGCAGGAAGAAATGACACAGGCAAGAGAGAAACATCATGGGAATGCACAGACAGAGTTCTCATTATTACGTGCACTCTGTGTGTGTGTGTGTGTGTGTGTGTGTGTGTGTGTGTGGAAGAGAGAAGTTGCTGAGTGTGTCCTCAGTATTGCTCATCGCTGTCGCCCACACACAGCCTGTATACTTCAGACTGAACAGCCTGGAGAAATCATCAACCTGAGAAACATATTCACTCAAACAGCAGTTCCAGCATAATACAACTGTCATAAAGCCCCTTCATAGTCTCTCTCGTTACTTCCTGTCCCACTGCTCTGAATGACTTCTATATGAATGATGCTTTAAGCACAACTTTTGACGGATTGTTTTTTAAAGCCTTAATGTGTATGTATGTCAGGAGGGGGGGGGGGGGGGGTTGAATCCCCATACACAGCTATTAGTCCAGGCCTGCAATCCCCAGGAGGGTAGAATAATTAGGGAGGTCTAAACCACAAAGCCAGGATTGGCCAAATCCCAGCAACACCAAATTGACTCTGTAATGTCTAACATCCTCCTCCTTCTTTTCCTCCACCTCCCTTCCCCCCCATCCCATCCCGCTCTCTCCCCCAAACCCTGTTACCATAGTTTATAGTGCATATTTATACCCCAAACCATTGGTTACCAAATATTTTATGAGTAGACTTTGCTATTCTGTCTTTTTCTCTATAAATCATTTTTGTTGTTGTTGTTGTTATTTAACTAGGCATGTCGGTTAAGAACAGATTCTTATTTACAATGACAGCCTACACCGGCGACGCTGGGCCAGTTGTGTGCCGCTCTATGGGACTCCCAATCACTGCTGGTTGTGATACAGCCTGGAATCGAACCAGGGTGTCTGTAGTGACGCCTCTAGCAATGAGATGCACCACTCAGGAGCCCACATGGGGATATTATGTTGATATCCCTAATATTCAATGAACATGAGCATAAATATTTTATATATAGATATATATATTTTTTTAGATTTAAGTTGATTCAAACGCAATAAAACTGCAGTTTTGGTGCCTCTACTACAGCCGTGGTGCCTTTACCAAGATTAGAAACTATTCTGAAGAATTAGAAACCGCTGTATTCTCTCCAAGACGTTTGGAGTGGATAGGTAGTCAGTGATGCAGAGCGGGAAGAAGAAGACCAGGGTTGAGGGATATCTGGGATAGAAGACCTACCTAAATGCAAACAAATGAGGGAGAAGAAGATTATTATTGGGCGACTACTCGTGAACTTCTGGGTGAGGGCGTTCTCATATTGTTGGTTATTATAAAACCAAGCAAAAACACACCTGATTTAACTGATCATGTCTTGATTGAAGTGTTGATTAGTTGAATCAGGTGTGAACAGGAAGACAAGAACAAAAGTCCACATTGATCTCTGTGGATATGATTGGACCCTCAGTTTGTACGTTTTTTAAACATTTGGAAATGAAATCAAATAGGTTATTTAAGAGGTGGGTTTATTTGGAGCACCCATGGGTTTAAAAGGGTACATTTCGTACCCATTAAGCCCAGCCCGGACTTTTCAGACATAAACAAATATTGTATGTGAAGTCAGAAAACTTCACGAGAGATTCATACTTCATTTTATCTCCACTTTTCTTCCAGAAATAAGGACAGTGTGTGTTCGAAATGTCTGAACGTATATTTTGGTGGGTTTAATATGTGCATGTACACCACCCTCTCTCATCAACTCCCGTTCCCCTCCCACCAATCTCTCACATGGTTGAGAGATGAGAGGCCCTGTGTGTGTGTGTGTGTGCCTTGTAGTTAGCGCGCGTGTGTGCGTGTGAGGGGCAATGGGCTGTGATTGCCTGGCGTAGCTGGCCAGTGCTCTGCCAAAACTCATCATCCGACTCACCGGCGGCGAAAGCGTCTCATTTGGCTAATGCTGCTCCACACACCGGGCCAAGGAACCAGGACAGACAGAGATCAGAGAGAGACAGTACCACCACTACTAGGCCCTGATGATGTATTTAAGGGTTGCAGTGTTTCTTTCACACTCCATCCCAAGGTCAGGGGGCCTTCGTGTGTTTGATGAAGCCTGATGTGGAGCGGTCTATAACAGCGGTATTACTGGGAACAGGAGAGTAGGCGGAGGACAGAGTAACACTTAACACCTTGACTGCTGTGTGTGGCTTGCTTCAACAAGGACCCCCGTGCTCTTTCCTACACCTCGGTCGTAACTCCTGAACAACGGAGAGGTGAGGAGGTGAACACAGACAAAGAGGAGGAGGACAAAGGGAGCGAGAGGAGATAAAAGAGAAGGATCGAGCTAAGAGAGAAGGGAGGGAGAGGGATGGAGGGAGGGAGAGATACAGAATAATAGATTATCAGGCATGTGTTGCCAAGAATCTAAAGAGTGTAAGCCGCAGAGAGAAGACGACTGTTGGGATCCAGTTCACAAACTGTATTGATTGAACATGATCACTTGCATTCTATTGGGTTCAGTAGACCTCACAACGCAATTATGTCCCATTGTCAACAGTGCTTTGGGGAGTTTAGACTCAGAGTACTGACTGCTGCTACTATGGTTCTCTCTGTACCAGAGGAAGATGGATAAAGTGGCTATCGTCGTTTATTAACATTGGTAAAGCAGGTTTCTTCTCGTCATGCCAATACAGCCTGTGGAATTGAGAATGGCCCATGTTTCTCACGGTGTCAGACTAAAGGGGAATTGACACATACAGCAAGGGCGGGCGGACACACACGAGCACACACATACAGGCACGCGCCCACACCTCCCTCCCCCGGCTGTGTAAATGTGTTGTTCCGAGAGAAAGCTGCAGGTGTTCCTGTGTGGAGGACAGGCAAAAACCTTGGCTGACACTTTAATACACCCCCATTACTGGTAACACCACCTCCACAGACACACAGAGAGAAAAGAGAGAGGAGAGGACAGATAGGGGGGGTCGAGAGAGGGTAAAATTGAAGCATGAGATGGTAGAGAGAAAGAGAGAGGGGGTTGAGGGCTAAAGGTGGGCCGAGAACAGGAGTGAAACAGACAGCAGGAAGGAAGGAAGCCATTTGTTGGTCAGTCAGCCTAAGAGGGTAACAGAGTTTTGAGACACAGTGTTTACCTCTCTGCTTTTAACCTCCCCTGCAGAGCACACAGACAGGGCCAGAGGAGAAACTACACTGAACAAAAATAGAAACGAAACATGTAAAGTGCTTCATGAGCTGAAATGAAAAATCCCAGAGAAATGTTCCATGCACAAAAAGCTTATTTCTCTGTAATGTTGTGCAAAATTTAGTTTACATCCCTTTCAGTGAGCATTTCTCATTTGCCAAGATAATCCATCCACCTGACATCAAGAAGCTGATTAAACAGCACGATATTTACATAGGTGCACCTTGTGCTGGGGACAATAAAAGGTCAAACAATGCCACAGTTGTCTCAAGTTCTTAGGGAGCGTGCAATTGGCATGATGACGGCAGGAATGTCCACCGGAGCTGTTGCCAGATAATTGCATGATCATTTCTCTACCATAAGCTGCCTCCAACATCGTTTTAGAAAATTTGGCAGTACGTCGAACCGACCTCACAACCCCAGACCACATGTAAGCACGCCAGCCCAGGACCTCCACAGCCGGCTTCCGGCTTCTTCACCTGTGGCATCGTCCACAGGGGGGGGGGGGGGGGGGGGGTATTTCTGTGTGGAGAAAAACTATTTTTGATTGGCTGATTGGCTTTCCATGGCTGCGCCCCAGCCCAGTCATGTGAAATCCATAGATTAGGGCCGGATGAATGTATTTCAATTGACTGATATCCTTATATTAACTGTAACTCAGAATCTAACACATTTTGCTTTCTATTTTTGTTCAGTATACATCAAAATGACCACAGACCAGAGTGAGTGTTTATTTCTCCGTACAAAACATTAAGAACACCTTCCTAATATCGAGTTGCACTCCCTTTTGCCCTCAGAACATCTTCAATCACTGGGACATGGACTCTACAAGGTGTCGAAAGCGTTCCACAGAGATTCTGGCCCATGTTGACTCCAATGCTTCCCACAGTTGTGTCAAGTTGACTGGATGTCCTCTGGGTGGTGGACCATTCTTGATACACACGGGAAACTGTTGAGAGTGAAAAACCCAGCAGCGTTGCAGTTCTTGACACAAACCGGTGTGCCTGGCACCTACTACCCCCCCCCCCCCTCTAAATCCTTCTTAATGTCACACCCTGATCTGGTTCAGCTGTCCTTGTGATTGTCTCCACCCCCTCCAGGTGTCGCTTATTATCCCCGGTCTATATATCCCTGTGTTTCCTATCTCTTTGTGCCAGTTTGTCTTGTTTGCCAAGTCAACCAGCGGTTTTCCTTGCTCCTATTTTTCTCCAGTCTGTTTGTTTCCAGTCCTCCTGGTTTCGAACCTTGCCTGTCCTGACTACCAGCCTGCCTGACCACTCTACCTGGCCTAACTACCAGCCTGCCTGACCACTCTACCTGTCCTGACTACCAACCTGCCTATCCCCTTGTACTGTTTTGGGTTCTGACCTGGTTTATGAACTCTGGCCTGTCCTGACTACCAACCTGCCTATCCCCTTGTACTGTTTTGGGCTCTGACCTGGTTTATGAACTCTGGCCTGTCCCCGACCTGCCTTTGCCTACTCCCTTTGTTATAATAAATATTGGAGCTCCACCATCTGCCTCCTGTGTCTGCATTTGGGTCTCACCTTGTGCCCTTATACTATAAACTGTCTCCTCCCCTTCATCTACACTGACTGAAGTGGATTTAACAAGTGACATTAATACGGGATCATAACTTTTTTCGAATCCAGGCTGTATCACAACTGGCCGTGATTGGGAGTCCCACAGTGCGGCGCAGTACTGGCCCAGCGTCGTCTGGGGTTCGGCCGGGGTCGGCCGCCATTGTAAGTACGAGTTTGTTCTTAACTGACTTGCCTAGTTAAATAAAGTTTCAATAAATCAAAAAGAGCAGGTGTTCCTAATGCTTTGTAGACTCAGTGTCTACGTCATGTCTCTGGTGAGATACTGTATTTCACAGGGAGCTGAAGGGTATTTGAGCTCTGGTGCTCTGTCTCCCTCTACATTAAAAACACACACAAGACAGCATTGACCTAACCAGTGTAGCATTTTGTCCACGCGAACACACCACACACACCCAGTCTAATTCTCCAGTGTCTTGTCACAGAATGTGTTCAGGTCCAATATTTCTCAGGCATGAATAATTTTATAGGTGGATTAACGTGTACTTTAAACCACATCACTGTGCAGCTGTGCTGTTCCCTCTCTTTCTCCCTCTCCCTCTCCCGCTTCTTCTTCCTCCTCCTCCTCCTACTCTCTCTGTTTGTGTTTCATTCCCTCAGAGTTCCATCAACATCTAGACCACAGTCACTTCCACAATGTTTCAATGGATTTCCAGAAACACTGTTTCAGAAAAGCCCAAACAACAGTAGTGGTGACAGAGCGGTTAGGAAGGCAGGAGCGTGGAGATGATAGACCAGTCTCCATTCCCGCACGGGGCAGCGGACACCAGGGAAAGTCACATCCCGTGCCTGGGAACGCCAGAACATGACCTAATCCCTGTCATCCCCTTATTATCTCGATAATGGCGCTTGGGGCGGAGCTGAGACGGTGATGCCATTAGTGGATATTAGGGCGGGGCGCACGTTTTCATTGGGCTTTATGGGCTGGAAGAACTTTGTCATGCATACCAATTAGCACTGAGGAACAGATGGCTCAATGCATGTGCTGCTGCCTACATCTCAACACGCGACAACAACGACCTCGTCAAACACACGCAGCTGCACTCACCCGTATACACCACGGAGACAAAGCAGAAACCTCTCTCACACACACACACACACACACACACACACACACACACACACACACACACACACACACACACACACACATACACACACACACAGTAAAACTAGCAACCCTAAACCCTCTGAAGAGAGCACAGGCATGTTGATAAAGCAGAGGATGCAGCATCTCTCCTCTCCTGTTATCTGGTTCTCTCCTCTCTTCCCGACATCCCCCTCTCCTCTGCTCCTCTATCACGTCTCCTCCCATCCCAGGTCATGACCTACAGAGAAACCGCCCGGGAACGGGCTGCTCTAAACTCTCTCTGAGGAGAGGACCATATGCTGACTGTAAGCTGGGGAGTGTGTGTGTGTGTGTGTGTGTGTGTGTGTGTGTTAGAACAGGGAGTATCTCTATGTGAGGTCTATAGAGCTGAAAGATGGTTTCTCAGCCTTTAACTATATTTTAACCTTGACTGTATGAATGAGGTGGTACTATTCAACCATCTTCTTTTGTCAGACAGTAGATGCACACAGTGGATAAGCAATTACACATCAGAAAACCAATTCAGTCCTTCCCTCTCTTGTCTGCTTCCATCTGTCTCACGTCCTATAGACACAGGGGAGGACACTGATAGACGGGGTGAATAGGGTTGTGTGTGAACCTTGTTTGTGAACTGTGTGTGTGCGCGCGGGAGGGCACAGGTGTGCGTCGCCCCATTGAGCGCTTTATGCTAGCGAGCGCCGTAGCGCCGACGTTAGCAACGGCTCAGTGGGTTTGAATGGCGACGCGCTAGCGTAGCAATCCCAAAGCCCATTGATCTGTCTCTCACACACATAACAGAGAGAGGAGAGGAGCTCTGATTCTCTAGGACTACGAGGATGCATGAGACGCACAGAGAGCGAAACACACAGGAGTGTACATGGGGGTAAGTACACGGAGGTAAAGTGAGTGTATAGGAATAACTATTCTAGGTTAACTGCCTTAGACAAGGGGGTTATGCTCAGAGTCGCCCCTAAGCACAAACTTAGAATCAGTTTATACCACCCCAAGTTCTAACCTTAATCATTAGGTGATTAAAACATAAACTGACCTTAGATCAGCACTTAGGGTTACGGCGTGCATTAAGTGTGTACCAGGCTACTGTGATACGGTGTGACTGGTGGGTGTATATTTAGTCATGTTGTTCCATTTCAAACCCATTATGGGTACCTTCGGGACCAGGGGGATTTGACAACAGCTGCTGACCCTAACGACAGAGAGAACATCACACACACACACACACACACACACTTTCCGCTTTCCATGTTGTCTGTTGTCTGTGGCTTGTGAGGTGTGGAAACACTTTGTAGCTTTTATGAATTTTGTCAGGCGCCTTTTTGTCCTATGTTGCTCTGTCTGTATGCTACGTCTTGCTTGTCCTATGTTGCTCTGTCTGTATGCTACGTCTTGCTTGTCCTATGTTGCTCTGTCTGTATGCTACGTCTTGCTTGTCCTATGTTGCTCTGTCTGTATGCTACATCTTTCTTGTCCTATGTTGCTCTGTCTGTATGCTACGTCTTGCTTGTCCTATGTTGCTCTGTCTGTATGCTACGTCTTGCTTGTCCTATGTTGCTCTGTCTGTATGCTACGTCTTGCTTGTCCTATGTTGCTCTGCGTTTGCTCAGTGCTCAATTATTGTCTATATTGTAATTGTTTTTAATAACCTGCCCAGGGAGTCCGGTTGAAAATTAGCCGGCTGGCTAAAACCGGCACTTTTACTGAAACGTTGATTAATGTGCACTGTCCCTGTAAAAATAAAATGAACTCAAACACAGACACACACACACACCCTACTAGTGGCTCCACTCTTCACTTTCTCCTCTCTCCATCTCCATCTCCTCTTTCTCCTCTCTCTCTTTCTCCTCTCTGCAGTGGAAGAGGCATCACAAAGATCTTTGTGTTCAGGATGAGGGTCGAATGCTGAGACGGTAGTACCTCACATCTGCCTCCCACTCCCAGACTCCATCCCCACGTGTGTGTGTGTTTCCACACTCCAGACTTGGAAATACCCCCAGGCATAACCAAAAACACACTTCAGAATGTTTGAGTGCTTTCCAACCTCATTAATTGACTAGGGCAAAATTAAACAGGGACAATTATAGCAACTGGAGCATGCCGGAATGGAGCATGCCGGAATGGAGCATGCCGGAATGGAGCATGCCGGAATGGAGCATGCCGGAATGGAGCCTTAGTGTGTGTGTGTGTGTGGTGTGTGTGTGTGTCTCCCCACTCCTCCTACAAGGCTTGGTTCTGCAGGTAATTAGTGGATTCGTGGTCTAATTAATAGCCTATGAATAGCTGATCTGGGCTCAGTGCTTCAAGGTTAGACACCTGTAGTATTGATGGAAACCAAGCTGTTTCTCAGGGTTTATTCAATTACACACTTAAAGTAAATACAGTATTGGCAGCCAGCAGACTCACATCTGTGAACCTGGAGAGAGAGAGGGAAGGGAGGGATGGAGAGGAGGGAGGCTGTTCTTGGAGAAAGAGAAAGCGAGAGCATGCAATCAGGCAGTTGGAAGAAAAGCCAGCGAGCTGGAGAAGACGTGTGGAGAGTCCAACGATGATGATGTCAGAGCAATTAGGGAACACGCACCAATCACTGGGGAACCAATGACATGAGACAAAGAACATTCTACAGAGTCAATTATTCAATCATACAGGCACCTGGCAACAGGGAGAGAAGAAGAAAGGCAGGGATAGATGGAGAAACAGATGATGTGAGGCCCCGACTATGAGAAGGGGTGTGTGTGAATGTACAGGAGTGTGTGAGCCCACCAACAAATCAATAAGCAGGATCCACGGTGGTTTGTTAAGAGTAATTGCCATGGATTTTAAAAAGGGAGGTTTACATAACTAGTCCTCTTGTTTTAAGCCTGTTTCTCCCAGAAAGTAGGCTTCCCTCTACCAGACACTTCGTATTGATATTACACTGCTGCACTGTATGTGCTGAAGATAAATTAGCCCATTAAATGACAGCATGATAAAGTATTATGGAGAAACTTGCAAGCAGATGATATTATCTGAAGGTTCCCACTGGGCACAGACGTCAATTCAACGTCTATTCCACGTTGGTTCACCGTAATTTCACTGAAATGAAGTGAAAACAACGTTGATTCCACCAGTGTGTGCCCAGTGGGTTGTAACGTTAAAGACAACTCCATCTTCTCTGACAGCTCTGCATTTGGTCTACCCGTGAGCTAGGTGTGATGGCATGGGGGAACTGACATGTGAGTGAGTGGCTGTGTGTAAATGAGCGAGTGGGTGGTGTTCTCACAGTCAAATTAAACTGGGGCCCTGAATGTGGAACAAAGGACTGCATCGCTATTGGAGACACACCACACAGAGAGAGAGAGAGAAAGAGGAGGGGGGGGGGCGAGAGAGAGAGGGGGGGGGGGGGGCGAGAGAGAGAGGGGGGAGCAAGAGAGGGAGAGAGAGAGAGAGAGAGAGAGAGAGAGAGAGGGGGGGGGGGAGCAAGAGAGAGAGAGAGATCACATATATCTGGAGTTTAACCTCAGGGAATACAGGACTCCTGTAGAAAATCAGTTCACGTCTAACAGAAAGAAGGAGAGAGGGAGGAGGGGGAGGGACGGAGAGAGGGAGGAGGGGGAGGGACGGAGAGTGGGAGGAGGGGAGGGACGGAGAGAGGGAGGAGGGGGAGGGACGGAGAGGGAGGAGGGGGAGGGACGGAGAGGGAGGAGGGGGAGATGTGGAGAGAGGGAGGAGGGGGAGGGACGGAGAGGGAGGAGGGGGAGGGACGGAGAGGGAGGAGGGGGAGGGACGGAGAGAGGGAGGAGGGGGAGGGACCGAGAGGGAGGAGGGGAGGGACGGAGAGGGAGGAGGGGGAGGGACGGAGAGGGAGGAGGGGGAGATGTGGAGAGAGGGAGGAGGGGAGGGACGGAGAGGGAGGAGGGGGAGGGACGGAGAGGGAGGAGGGGGAGGGACGGAGAGAGGGAGGAGGGGGAGGACCGAGAGGGAGGAGGGGGAGGGACGGAGAGGGAGGAGGGGGAGGGACGGAGAGAGGGAGGAGGGGGAGGGACGGAGAGAGGGAGGAAGGGGAGGGACAGAGAGAGGGAGGAAGGGGAGGGACGGAGAGGGAGGAGGGGGAGGGACAGAGAGGGAGGAGGGGGAGAGAGAAAGACAAGACAGTGAGCGAGGATAAGAAAAGAGAAGCGGGACAGAGAGGGGAAGGAAAGATTAGACAGACGGAGAGATTGAGAGAGATTGATGCTTGTAATGATTAAATGGATGGGGGAGAGACGAGAGAGAGAGGCCTACACGTTACTCATCTCCATGACGTGCTGCTGCCACCTTGGGCGCCGCCGCAACATCCCTATGCCCTGCGTCGCTCTCCATCTCGCTCTCCCTTCCTTTCCCTCCGTCACTCTCCTTCTCAAATCAAATGTTATTTGTCACGTGCCGAATACAACTGGTGTAGGCTTTACCGTTAAATGCTTGCTTACGAGCCCTTCCCAACGATGAGAGTTTCCAAATAATATATATATTGTAAACACTGCGTCTCTCTCTCTCTCACACAGGTTGAAAGCTGAACACACACTCACCTACAGTAACATTCTTTGTGTTGTACACATCCTATCCCAGGTCTCCCTCTCTCTCTCTCTCCCTCCTCCAGTGCTGCAAAACTGCCAGATGGGCCTTATCCCAGTTGAAATAAGTGAGCCTGGTGCTGCATTAGACAAATGTGTAGTTATGGTTGTGTACTGTAGGCAGACAGAGAGCCTACATACTGTAATGCTACCTTGGACCAACAAAAGCCAGCCAGCATGTACACATACTTTACACTGCAGACACATGCTCATGATTGACAGCTCTGAACGTGTGTGTGTGTGTCTCTGAATGTGTGTGTCTCTGAATGTGTGTGGGTGTGCTCAATTTGCCTGACGGGTCTGCTGAGACTTCTTGGATAGCGATTACTGTCCTCCCAGACAGTCTCATTTCCTATTTTCATGACAACATCCTCCCCCTCACCCCACCAACCACTGTTCCCCTTTCTACCCAAGTCCATAGGGATCCCCTCCCCTTTTCTCTCCAGGCCCATTCAGTTGCTTAAAATGTCTGAACGGGACAACAAAGGAAAACACACGATAACAAAGCAAGGTTGGGGTTGTATTGTGTGTGTTGTAGTAGCATACACTGTTTAAAGTCTGTTCTGTCTTTGACTGTTCTGGGCTGCAGTCACTAAACATCAGTTTAACACCCCCAGTACACACGGGCACGAAAGAGACAGATGATGAAGCAGGGGAAGGAGAGAGAGAGAGAAACACAAAGAGAGAGAGAGAGTGAGAGAGAGATGAGCTGGGCTAGCACTGCATGCTAATGTTATGTAGATGAAGACGCTAAGCTAAGTACAGGCTGACAGCCATGGCAAGTAAACCTCTGCAGCATAGGCTAATGCTAGCTGCCAGAACCTGCCCCCATCCATGTGTGTGGATGTGTGTGGATGTGTGTGTGAAGGGCATTTACCAGCCGCCTAACATTCACAGACCAGGCAAAAAAGACAGCGAGAAGGAAAGGGAGAAGTGACAGGGGAAAGGTTAGATGTTAACACCACACACCAACACAGACTGGGCAGGAGAGACCAGTACGTACGTACATTCGTTGTCTGTCTGTCTGTCTGTCTGTCTCGGTCTGCTGTGTTTGACCACTAACTGTGCTGGGCGAGTAGTGATTAGTGAGCGGTTTGGCCCAGACAGGGTTTAAACACGGTCGTGACCAGGTAAACACAAGCAGAAGTGTGTATGTTTAGAGTGAATGTCTGTCTGTCTGCCTGTCTGTCTGAACATCTGGGTGTCTGACTGGACTGTGCCTGTGGGTCCCAGAGGAAACTACCCTGCAGAGATATAGACCTGTACCACTGCCAGGACCCCCCCTACTTAAAATCATTCAAATACTTTGAGCGTTTGCTTTAGCCTCCATGGAGTTCAAGAAGTGCGGGGTTTGCAGTATACGGACTGTACTATTGGTCCATTAAACAAGGCAAGCTTAATCAACCACAGATACTTTTTAATTGTATTTGAACCCGGATCTGAACCACAACGTACCTTCCAGCTTCACGTGAAAGTCAGTCACTTGAATACAAGCAAAAATAGTTAATATCACGTTACAAACCCATTACAACTTCATTAAGGTCATGTCACTGCTAATATCGCCGACATTAATTTAGCCCAAATGACGAAACCAAACAACACAAACCTAAAGCCTTTCAGAGTCGTCATAGATCAACAGTCCTGTGGGACGGAGGCTTTGAAGAGAGTTCTACAATAAGCTTTTCATATGGCTGGCCACTCATTAAACTACCCAGCATGCCTCAGTGTAGAGGTGAGGCCCGGGCTCTAATTATCCCAGGAAGCACTAGGGGATGTGGAGAATAAAGAAGAATGGAGAGGAATTAGTTAGAACTAGGACAGTAGCTGGTTTGTTTGACCTCCTTGTGCACAGACGTACGCACACCCACACAAACACACGTGCATAAGGTTAGACCAGACAGATGCTGAATTCCACTGAGAGGAAGCGAATCAGAGTGTCTGTCTGTGTGGTAGAATGTGTGTTTTTCTGGGAGAAAGAGAGAGGTGCTATTCGCCTGGTCTCTATCCTCTCTCTCCTGTCATCGTAGCGTATCCCTGAGGGCGGTGTGTTCTGGCAGCTTCCAGCAGCTCCTCCCTCCTAATGACACAGTTAAAGAGTAACCCTCCCTCTCCTCACTTCTCTTTTAGATGAGCTGAATGCCACTAAAAGCATGTCATTTTCTCAAGCTAATGTCAAGCGGGAACGGATCAGAAAGAGCAGGGGGAGTTAATAACACCTCTCTCTCTCTTCTTCTTTGCTCCCTCCTTCTCTTCTGGCACTGAAACTTATTCTGACCTTCAACATAAGAACACTTCATATTTATATAGGTTAGCTTGTTCTCATTTCCTCTCTCCATCACTCTGCTCCATCTCAACATCCCTCTCTCTCTCTCTCTCTCCCTGTTTCTGTCAGTGGGAGCAATGCTTCAGAGGCCCACATGACGGCCAGACTAATAGAAATGCAAAATCTCCAAGAATGTCCGTCTCTTCTTCCCTCTCTCCTTCTCTTCACACGCTACCTTGAGGAGACAAATAGGCTTGTGTATGCCCTTGCCCAAGGAGGCAGCTATTACAGTTGAACAGACTGACTGGCTGTGTTCCAAATGGCACCCTTTTCCCTACAAAGTGCACTACTTTTGTACTGCACTATATAGGGAAAAGGGTTCCATTTGGGACATAAACCCTGTTTCATAACCAACAGAGCCATTCGTGGAGTAGAGGAAATGTCCCTCAGTATTCTCCTCATGGTCTCTACTGCAGGGAGAGGACAGGGGGATGAGGGGGGGGTGTCCCTCAGTATTCTCCTCATGGCCCCTACTGCAGGGAGAGGACAGGGGGATGGGGTGGGGTGTCCCTCAGTATTCTCCTCATGGTCTCTACTGCAGGGAGAGGACAGGGGGATGGGGGGTGTCCCTCAGTATTCTCCTCATGGTCTCTACTGCAGGGAGAGGACAGGGGGATGGGGGGGTGTCCCTCAGTATTCTCCTCATGGTCTCTACTGCAGGGAGAGGACAGGGGGATGGGGGGGGGTGTCCCGCAGTATTCTCCTCATGGCCCCTACTGCAGGGAGAGGACAGGGGGATGGGGGGGTGTCCCTCAGTATTCTCCTCATGGTCTCTACTGCAGGGAGAGGACAGGGGGATGGGGGGGGGGGGGGGTGTCCCTCAGTATTCTCCTCATGGCCCCTACTGCAGGGAGAGGACAGGGGGAAGAGGAAATGTCCCTCAGTATTCTCCTCATGGCCCCTACTGCAGGGAGAGGACAGGGGGATGGGGGGGGGTGTCCCTCAGTATTCTCCTCATGGCCCCTACTGCAGGGAGAGGACAGGGGGATGGGGGGGTGTTCCTCAGTATTCTCCTCATGGTCTCTACTGCAGGGAGAGGACAGGGGGATGGGGGGGGTGTCCCTGAGTATTCTCCTCATGGTCTCTACTGCAGGGAGAGGATGGGGGGGTGGCCCTCAGTATTCTCCTCATGATCTCTACTGCAGGGAGAGGACAGGGGGATGGGGGGGTGTCCCTCAGTATTCTCCTCATGGTCTCTACTGCAGGGAGAGGACAGGGGGATGGGGGGCTGTCCCTCAGTATTCTCCTCATGATCTCTACTGCAGGGAGAGGACAGGGGGATGGGGGGGGGTGTCCCTCAGTATTCTCCTCATGGTCTCTACTGCAGGGAGAGGACAGGGGGATTGAGGGGGTGTCCCTCAGTATTCTCCTCATGGTCTCTACTGCAGGGAGAGGACATCGGGATGGGGGGGTGTCCCTCAGTATTCTCCTCATGGTCTCTACTGCAGGGAGAGGACAGGGGGATGGGGGGGTGTCCCTCAGTATTCTCCTCATGGCCCCTACTGCAGGGAGAGGACAGGGGGATGGGGGGGGTGTCCCTCAGTATTCTCCTCATGGTCTCTACTGCAGGGAGAGGACAGGGGGATGGGGGGGGTGTCCCTCAGTATTCTCCTCATGGCCCCTACTGCAGGGAGAGGACAGGGGGATGGGGGGGTGTCCCTCAGTATTCTCCTCATGGTCTCTACTGCAGGGAGAGGACAGGGGGATGGGGGGGTGTCCCTCAGTATTCTCCTCATGGTCTCTACTGCAGGGAGAGGACAGGGGGATGGGGGGGGGGGTGTCCCTCAGTATTCTCCTCATGGCCCCTACTGCAGGGAGAGGACAGGGGGATGGGGGGGTGTCCCTCAGTATTCTCCTCATGGTCTCTACTGCAGGGAGAGGACAGGGGGATGGGGGGGGGGTGTCCCTCAGTATTCTCCTCATGGCCCCTACTGCAGGGAGAGGACAGGGGGAAGAGGAAATGTCCCTCAGTATTCTCCTCATGGCCCCTACTGCAGGGAGAGGACAGGGGGATGGGGGGGGTGTCCCTCAGTATTCTCCTCATGGCCCCTACTGCAGGGAGAGGACAGGGGGATGGGGGGGTGTTCCTCAGTATTCTCCTCATGGTCTCTACTGCAGGGAGAGGACAGGGGGATGGGGGGGGTGTCCCTGAGTATTCTCCTCATGGTCTCTACTGCAGGGAGAGGATGGGGGGGTGGCCCTCAGTATTCTCCTCATGATCTCTACTGCAGGGAGAGGCAGGGGGATGGGGGGGTGTCCCTCAGTATTCTCCACATGGTCTCTATTGCAGGGAGAGGATAGGGGGATGGGGGGCTGTCCCTCAGTATTCTCCTCATGATCTCTACTGCAGGGAGAGGACAGGGGGATGGGGGGGGGTGTCCCTCAGTATTCTCCTCATGGTCTCTACTGCAGGGAGAGGACAGGGGGATTGAGGGGGTGTCCCTCAGTATTCTCCTCATGGTCTCTACTGCAGGGAGAGGACATCGGGATGGGGGGGTGTCCCTCAGTATTCTCCTCATGGTCTCTACTGCAGGGAGAGGACAGGGGGATGGGGGGGTGTCCCTCAGTATTCTCCTCATGGCCCCTACTGCAGGGAGAGGACAGGGGGATGGGGGGGGTGTCCCTCAGTATTCTCCTCATGGCCCCTACTGCAGGGAGAGGACAGGGGGATGGGGGGGTGTCCCTCAGTATTCTCCTCATGGTCTCTACTGCAGGGAGAGGACAGGGGATGGGGGAGTGTCCCTCAGTATTCTCCTCATGGTCTCTACTGCAGGGAGAGGACAGGGGGATGGGGGGGTGTCCCTCAATATTCTCCTCATGGTCTCTACTGCAGGGAGAGGACAGGGGGATGGCGGGGGTGTCCCTCAGTATTCTCCTCATTGTCTCTACTGCAGGGAGAGGACAGGGGGATGGGGGGGGTGTCCCTCAGTATTCTCCTCATGGTCTCTACTGCAGGGAGAGGACAGGGGGATGGGGGGGGTGTCCCTCAGTATTCTCCTCATGGTCTCTACTGCAGGGAGAGGACAGGGGGATGGGGAGGGGTGTCCCTCAGTATTCTCCTCATGGTCTCTACTGCAGGGAGAGGACAGGGGGGTGGGGGGGGGGGTGTCCCTCAGTATTCTCCTCATGGTCTCTACTGCAGGGAGAGGACAGGGGATGGGGGGGTGTCCCTCCGTATTCTCCTCATGGTCTCTACTGCAGTGAGAGGACAGGGGGATGGGGGGGGTGTCCCTCAGCATTCTCCTCATGGTCTCTACTGCAGGGAGAGGACAGGGGGATGGGGGGGGGTGTCCCTCAGTATTCTCCTCATGGTCTCTACTGCAGGGAAAGGACAGGGGGATGGGGGGGTGTCCCTCAGTATTCTCCTCATGGTCTCTACTGCAGGGAGAGGACAGGGGGATGGGGGGGTGTCCCTCAGTATTCTCCTCATGTTCTCTACTGCAGGGAGAGGACAGGGGGATGGGGGGGGGTGTCCCTCAGTATTCTCCTCATGGTCTCTACTGCTGGGAGAGGACAGGGGGATGGGGGGGTGTCCCTCAGTATTCTCCTCATGGTCTCTACTGCAGGGAGAGGACAGGGGATGGGGGGTGTCCCTCAGTATTCTCCTCATGGTCTCTACTGCAGGGAGAGGACAGGGGGATGGGGGGGGGGGTGTCCCTCAGTATTCTCCTCATGGTCTCTACTGCAGGGAGAGGACAGGGGGATGGGGGGGTGTCCCTCAGTATTCTCCTCATGGTCTCTACTGCAGGGAGAGGACAGGGGGATGGGGGGGTGTCCCTCAGTATTCTCCTCGTGGTCTCTACTGCAGGGAGAGGACAGGGGGATGGGGGGGTGTCCCTCAGTATTCTCCTCATGGTCACACACAGACATGAGACCCAGGGGCCACGCACGCACACGCACACACACACACACACACACACACACACACATAATAACGAACATGTGCATGCAAGCAAGAAGGCAGGAACACACACACTAACACACATACAGTACCAGTCAAAAGTTTTAGAACACTTACTTATTCAAGGCTTTTTCTTTATTTTTACTTTTTTCTACATTGTAGATTTCTACATTGTAGATTTCTACATTGTAGATTTCTACATTGTAGATTTCTACATTGTAAAACTATGAAATAACACATGGAATCATGTAGTAACCAAAAAAAAGTGTTAAACAAATCAAAATATATTTTATATTTGAGAGTCTTCAAAGTAGCCACCCTTTGCCTTGATGACAGCTTTGCACACTATTGGCATTCTCTCAACCAGCTTCACCTGGAATGCATTTCAATTAACAGGTGTGCCTTGTTAAACGTTAATTTGTGGAATTTCTTTCCTTCTTAATGCGTTTGAGCCAATCAGTTGTGTTGTGACAAGGTAGGGGTGGTATACAGAAGCCCTATTTTGTAAAAGACCAAGTCCATATTATGGCAAGAACAGCTCAAATAAGCAAAGAGAAATGACAGTCCATCATTACTTTAAGACATGAAGGTCAGTCAATCCGGAAAATATCAAGAACTTTTAAAGTTTCTTCAAGTGCAGTCGCAAAAACCATCAAGCGCTATGATGAAACTAGCTCTCATGAGGACCGCCACAGGAAAGGAAGACCCAGAGTTACCTCTGCTGCAGAGGATAAGTTAGAGTTACCAGCCTCAGAAATTGCAGCCCAAATATATGCTTCCCAGAGTTCAACAGACACATCTCAACATCAACTCTTCAGAGGAGACTGCGTGAATCAGGCCTTCATGGTCAAATTGCTACAAAGAAACCACACTGAAAGACACCAATAAGAAGAAACCTGCTTGGGCAATGGACATTAGACCTGTGAAAATACGGTGGAAATCTGGTCTTGATGAGTCCAAATGTTAGAGTTTTGGTTACAACCTCCGTGTCTTTGTGAGACGCAGAGTAGGTGAACAGATGATCTACGCATGTGTCATTCACATCATGAAGCATGGAGAAGGAGGTGTGATGGTGTGGGGTGCTTTGTTGGTGACTCGGTCTGTGATTTACTTTGAATTCAAGGCACAATTAACCAGCATGGTTACCACAGCATTCTGCAGCAATAAGCCATCCCATCTGGTTTGTGCTTAGTGGGACTATCATTTGTTTTTCAACAGGATATTGACCCAACACACAAGGCTATGTAAGGGCTATTTGAACAAGATGGAGAGTGATGGAGTGCTGCATCAGATGTCCTGTTCTCCACAATCACCCGACCTCAGCCCAATTGAGATGGTTTGGGATGAGTTGGACCGCAGTGAAGGAAAAGCAGTCCTCAGCATATGTGGGAACTCCTTCAAGACTGTTGGGAAAGCATTAAAGGTGAAGCTGGTTGAGAGAATGCCAAGAATGTCATCAATGCAAAGGGTGGTTACTTTGAAGAATCTAAAATCTAAAATATATTTTTTCGTTACCACAAGATTCCATTTGTGTTATTTCAATAGTTTTGATGTCTTCACTAATATTGTACAATGTAGAAAATAGTCAAAATTGTTTAAAAAAAACCTTGAATGAGTAGGTGTGTCCAAACTATTTGTATTTATTAAGGATCACAGATTGAGGAGACACACACACACACACACACACAAACTGATTGAGTGCAGTCTGAGCGTGGTCTTGTTGATGGACCACTACTGAAGAGGGCAACCATTTCTCCTGAACACTGGAAAACAACCATTAAAACAGGCCTTTACGATCACAGGTGCTCACAGTGGCAAACCACGAACCACTAACCTATTATGGATACACTACAATGTGGCTTAGTCGACTGGACTGCTAGTGCAGTGCTTAGTTCTGCTTTAAGAGCAGGTGACTGCAGTAATAACCCTATAGAGGAGAGGAAAGCGAGGGATGGAGAGAGAGGAGGTTGATGGATGGCTCTGGTTTTTTAGGTCACTTAAGGGGTCCACCCCCCCATGTTAGAGGCTCTCCCCAGAGTCCCCATTACGGAGAACCACACACACACACACATTGCTGGGAGAGAAAAAATATAGACAGGCAGCGTTGGATGGAGCTCATCGATTTTACAATAAAAACTAATGAAGCAGACAGGCCTCGATCGTTACGACACACATGAACACTTGGAGAAACCCAGACACTGTAATTCTTGTAAACAAAGAGCCATGCATGGGAACCTGAGGAAAGGCTTCGATACATGATGTACTGACCTATAGGAAAGAAACTCCTCCCCACCGCACCCCTGTTCCAGTGACTGTGTTTTCACATGGCCGTCTGTGGCTGTGGACTAGAGGAAGCATCTCTTTCCCCTGAGACCCGGTCTCTCCTCTCCTCCCTCCATTTGCTCTGTGACAGCTGTCATCCTGTCAGGACTATAGCAGCGTGAAACTCACACATGGCCCTGCCCTACCCTGGTCTGTTCTGTCATTCCCACTGGAATACTCCACTGGGGCTTATACTGAACACACGATCCCCACTCGTCACCTGGTACAACCAGAAGTGGACTGGCCACCCCTTGGAGCCTGGTTCCTCTCTACGTTTCTTCTGAGTTTCCTGCCTTCTAGGACTTTTCCCTCGCCACTGTGTTGCTCTCTGGAGTTTAAGGCTGTGTATTTGTACATTGCTGTGTCCAACAGATGTCAAAAGTATGTCAACATATATTTCTTGATTGATTGACAGGTACTGGAGCTTACAAATGTGTTGTAGGAAAGAGTATTGTATCGAGAGTGATTCAACTCTGAAGAGCTCAGTATTGAGCATTACATCAGAAATTGCTCAGAATTACTCAGAAATGCAGTGAGTGGTTGTCTGGGAAAAAGGTGTATGGCTTTGATAAACACACAAACACGGTTACACATGCACTCGCGCACACACACCCTCAGAGAGATTGCAGTGATTGTTTATGCACCCAATCGGAAAATGTAATTGCCTGAACTTTAGAGGAGCGGCGGCAGCCTCCGCGTGAGGAAACACCCGTGGGAGCCATCAGACCAGTGTTTTACAGCACACACACACACACACACGTGCACACACACACACACACGCAAACACACACACACACACGCAAACACACACACACACACATGCGCGCACGCGCACACACACACGCAAACACACGCACACACACACACACAGGCCACTCATAACCAGCATAATGGGCCACAACTCGCCGTCAGCAAGCACTTCTAACAGTAATAACCATTCTACCTTTTAGGGGATCAGGAGGAGAATTAGGGAGGGAGGAAGAGACCGAGAGGAAAACGGGGATGCAGAGGAAACAAGGAGACAGAAAGAGGATGCAGAAGATAAATAAATTGGGCAAGTGAGTGAGATGGAGAGAGAGAGCGTACTGCTTCCATTTGTCATTGCCAGTAAGCCTAAGCTAGCCGATGCTATTCAGTGTGAATCCAGCCCATTCTCACTGCTGCCCTGCACTAAGAGAGACAGGATAACTGACTGTATCAGTGTTGTGGATTAAATCAACATGGACACCTGAAAATCCTGTAAGAACATCTACTAACACTGATGGATTAATCTGCACTGGCCACGGTGTGTGTGTGTGTGTGTGTGTGTGTGTGTGTGTGTGTGTGTGTGTGTGTGTGTGTGTGTGTGTGTGTGTGTGTGTGTGTGTGTGTGTGTGTGTGTGTGTGTGTGTGTGTGTGTGTGTGTGTGTGTGTGTGTTACTCTGAGGCTGTAAAACAGCACTAGAACTGTCATGTAGGCCGGCCAGTCGATAGCTACAACAGAATGAAGGCAGCAGTCCAAATCACCATCACAGTCAGCCCAGAGGCTGCCACACGCACACACACACACACACAGACACACACACAGAGCTACCTAGTCATTTTAAAAAGCCCTGTCAACATTATTATTGTGATGTCTAACTAAGCCGGCCCTCATCTAATAATGATTAAAGAATGGAAACACAATACACAGAACACCAGTCAAACATTTAATTGTATTAACATACCATGCTGTATCAGTATTGAACAATACAGTTGATTGTAATTGATGACTACACTAAATAACTAGGTAATACATGACTGAAAAGGTATTCTGAAGTGTGTGTCTCCTTTCCCCACTGGCTCTGCTACAGTGCAGAGACAGTTTCCCTCTCTGTCCAGAGCCCTCGGAGCAGCTTGATCACAACCAGCCTGGAGTAATGAAACAATGGTAGTAAAAGTTCAATATGACCTGACTGCAGGGAGAGAGAGGCTGCTCTCTGTTTCTCTACACACACATTACAGCATCTTTCCGAGGGCAGCTCAGGGCCTAAAATGCACCAGATGTTTGCACTTCATCTAGAGGACTGTTTCTTATTTCTCTCTTTCCCTTGTTCTCTCCCTCCCTCCCTCCCTTTCTCCATGAGGTGTGTGGAAAAAGCGCAGAGCAATGAGGAATCACTGGCTTTACAGATCCCTCATGTCTCTGTGGCAAATTACAGTGGCCCTTTCCTGAGCTGTGCCGTTTGAAAAGGGGAGCTCGCTCTCTCTCCTTTCAAATCACTCACTGTTGGCTGGAATGAGGAGAAGTGGCAGCTTTAGAATGTGAGGTGAGCCTCTGTCTCTGTACCACATACCAATGGATGTGTGTGAAGTGCCGGAAGGTACTTCACACACATGAAAAGAGTCATGTGCACACACACACACACACACACACACGAGTTTGTGCACACAATTCCCACACTGAGAAATTCTTTATTCCATCCAGTGCTACTCAGCACGGCACAACTCAGTCACGATGGTCTTCTGCTCATACAGAGAGAACAGGAGTAGAGGAGGAGAAAGGAGGGCAATGGGTCTCTCTCTCTCTCTCTCTCTCTCTGCGCTTTACTGACCTATTCTCCTGGCTGTTCACTCATTCCCCCCCGTCAGTGCTGATATTCTCATTACATACCTCCTCCCTCGCTCCCCCTCTCTCCCACTAAAGTATCAACAGTATGTGGCTCAGAGGCCTGAACGATCATACACAGTATAAACACACAACACATACTGAACACACGACTTCCCCTAAACTGACAGGAAGAGGATAGGATGAAAGGAGAGAAAATATACATGGTGCATTTATGTCCGTTGCCCTTATATGGAGGGAGGGAGGGAGGGAGGGAGGGAGGGAGGGAGGGAGGGAGGGAGGGAGGGAGGGAGGGAGGGAGGGAGGGAGGGAGGGATAAATGGATGAGTGGAAGGATGGATAGAGTAGGGATATTGCGTGTGTGTAATGGGATGAGGAGAGGGGAGAATCCTCTAGAGGCGCAGATTAGATCAGTGTTAGGACTGCACACACCCTCAGGACACACAGGAGATAAAGATAAACAGATCCCCTCACGTCTATTCCCCCTCTCCTCTCTCTCACCATCTCCTCATGTCACCATCTCCTATCTCCCTCCCTCTCTTGGTCAATCTTAGAGTAGGATGGAGAGAATGGGAGAGACAGAGAGGAAGAGAGAGAACGGGAGAGACAGAGAGGAAGCGAGAGAACGGGAGAGACAGAGAGGAAGAGAGAGAACGGGAGAGACAGAGAGGAAGAGAGAGAACGGGAGAGACAGAGAGGAAGAGAGAGAACGGGAGAGACAGAGAGGAAGAGAGAGGACGGGAGAGACAGAGAGGAAGAGAGAGGACGGGAGAGACAGAGAGGAAGAGAGAGAATGGGAGATGACAGAGAGGAAGAGAGAGAACGGGAGAGACAGAGAGGAAGAGAGAGAAACGGGAGAGACAGAGAGGCAAGAGAGAGAACGGGAAGAGACAGAGAGAAGAGAGAGAACGGGAGAGACAGAGAGGAAGAGAGAGAACGGGAGAGACAGAGGAAGAGAAGGACGGAGAGATCCACCACGAGAGAGAACGGGAGAGACAGAGAGGAAGAGAGAGAACGGGAGAGACAGAGAGGAAGAGAGAGACGGGAGAGACAGAAGAGGAAGAGAGAGAACGGGAGAGACAGAGAGGAAGGGAGAGAACGGGAGAGACAGAAGAGGAAGGGAGAGAACGGGAGAGACAGAGAGGAAGAGAGAGAACGGGAGAGACAGAGAGGAAGAGAGAGAACGGGAGAGACAGAGAGGAAGAGAGAGAGACAGAGGAAGAGAGACAGGAGAGAAGAGAGAGAGAGAACGGGAGAGACAGAGAGGAAGAGAGAGAACGGGAGAGACAGAGAGGAAGAGAGAGAACGGGAGAGATAGAGAGGAAGAGAGAGAACGGGAGACAGTGACAGAACGAGATGGTGAAAGAGAGGAGAGGGGAAGTAGAGTAGATGTGAAGTGATCCGCTTCTCTCCACTCTACTGTCCTGTCTCCTCTCGCCTTTTTACACAGCTTTCTTCTCTTTCCTCTTTCCCTCCTCCTTTTTCGTTCCACTCTTTCTCTAACTGCATCCAAGTGTCCCAGGGCACTGCACTAAATCACAATTCTCAATAAAGCTGTCAACTCTCCCTCCTCCCCCCCTCCAAAACCCAATAACACCACTCTGGTGCGCCACAATACACACATCGATCACTACAGTATCTCTAACACACACATCTATCACACCCATAGAAGCTCCCCATGGCACCATGCCAAACGTGAGGGCCTATTGCAGCAACATTTCTAGGAGGAATTGGTTTAGTGAAACGTGGATGAAATGAAATCGGGAGGGGGGGGGTTATGGTACTATGGGAAACTGAGAGAGAGAGAGAGAGAGAGATAGAGAGATAGAGAGATAGAGAGAGAGAGAGAGAGAGAGAGAGAGAGAGAGAGAGAGAGAGAGAGAGAGAGAGAGAGGAAAGAGACAGAGAGAGACAGAGAGAGATAGAGAGAGAGAGACACAGAGAGAGAGAGGGAGAGACATAGATAGAGAGACACAGAGAGAGTGAGGGAGATAAAGAGAGAGAGAGAGAGAGAGACAGAGAGAGACAGACAGAGAGAGAGACGACGAGAGACAGGCAGAGAGAGAGACAGAGAGAGACAGACAGAGAAAAGAGACAGAGAGACAGAGACAGAGAGAGACCGACAGAGAGAGAGACAGAGAGCGACAGAGAGAGAGAGACAGAGAGAGACAGAGAGAGACAGAGACAGAGAGAGACAGAGAGACAGAGACAGAGAGAGACAGAGAGAGAGAGAGAGACGAGAGAGAGACAGAGAGAGAGACAGACAGAGAGAGACAGAGAGAGAGAGACAGAGAGAGAGAGACAGAGACAGAGACAGAGACAGAGACAGAGACAGAGACAGAGACAGAGACAGAGAGACAGAGAGAGAGAGAGAGAGAGAGAGAGAGAGAGAGAGAGAGAGACAGAGAGAGAGAGACAGACAGAGAGAGAGTGAGAGAGAGAGAGAGAGAGAGAGAGAGACAGAGAGAGAGAGAGACAGACAGAGAGATACAGAGAGAGAGACAGAGAGAGAGAGAGAGAGAGAGACAGAGACAGAGACAGAGAGACAGAGAGAGAGAGAGAGAGAGAGAGAGAGAGACAGAGAGAGAGAGAGACAGAGAGAGAGTGAGAGAGAGACAGAGAGATACAGAGAGAGAGAGACAGAGAGATACAGAGAGAGAGAGACAGAGAGAATGTATGACCATATTAGAGAGACATATTTCCCTCAGATTACACAGATCCACAAAGAATTCGAAAACAAATCCAATTTTGATAAACTCCCATATCTACTGGGTGAAATTCCACAGTGTGCCATCGCAGCAGCAAGATTTGTGACCTGTTGCCACGAGAAAAGGGCAACCAGTGAATAACACACACCATTGTAAATACAACCCATATTTATGCATTGTTAAAACACTGTATATATATATAATATGACATTTGTAATGTCTTTATTGTTTTGAAACTTCTGTATGTGTAATGTTTACTGTTAATAGAGAGAGAGAGAGAGAGAGAGAGAGAGAGAGAGAGAGAGAGAGAGAGAGAGAGAGAGAGACAGAGACACAGAGACACAGAGAGACACAGAGAGAGAGAGAGAGAGAGAGAGAGACAGAGAGACACAGAGAGACACAGAGAGACACAGAGAGAGAGAGAGAGAGAGAGAGACAGAGAGACACAGAGAGAGAGACACAGAGAGACACAGAGAGAGAGAGAGAGAGAGAGAGAGAGAGAGAGAGACAGAGACAGAGAGACACAGAGAGAGAGACACAGAGAGACACAGAGAGACACAGAGAGAGAGAGAGAGAGAGAGAGACAGAGAGACACAGACAGAGAGACACAGAGAGACACAGAGAGACACACAGAGAGAGACACAGAGAGACACAGAGAGAGAGAGAGAGAGACAGAGAGACAGAGAGACACAGAGAGACACAGAGAGACACAGAGAGAGAGAGAGAGAGAGACAGAGAGACACAGAGAGAGAGAGAGAGAGAGAGAGAGAGAGAGACAGAGAGACACAGAGAGAGAGACACAGAGAGACACAGAGAGACACAGAGAGAGAGAGAGAGAGAGAGAGAGAGAGAGAGAGAGAGAGAGAGAGACAGAGAGACACAGACAGAGAGACACAGAGAGACACAGAGAGACACAGAGAGACACAGAGACACAGAGAGAGAGAGAGACAGAGAGAGAGAGAGAGAGACAGAGAGACAGAGAGACACAGAGAGAGAGACACAGAGAGACACAGAGAGACACAGAGAGAGAGAGAGAGAGAGACAGAGAGACACAGAGAGAGAGACACAGAGAGACACAGAGAGACACAGAGAGAGAGAGAGAGCTCCCCCCTCCATGTTAATACTTCCACTCTGCTGCTCTGTCTGTGGTCAAATAAAGGTTGCCACTTTCTGACATGCTGTTCATGTTTCCCCCTGAATCAGGATCCCAGTCAGGGAGCCAAGGTTAGCCCTGACAGCTCTCTACCCAGCGGTGTACAGTGGCTGTGTCTGTTTACCATACAAAACAGAGAGTAAGGGTGATAGAAAGATTGGGAAAGAGAGAGAAACTTCACTTTTGTTTATTATATATTTCACTTGCTTTGGCAATGTAAAAATATGTTTCCCATGCCAACAAAGCCCCTTTAATTGAATTTTTAAAAGTAATTGAGAGAAAGAGAGACAAAGAGAGAGAGAGAAAAAAATAGAGATGGGGAGATACAAAGATATACAAATTGTAGATGTAAAAATTGTAGGGATCACAGAACTACACTGGCAGAAACTACTAAGGCCAGTTTCAAGTTTTCCTGAATGGTCAAGGTTCCAATTGGGGGAGGGTAAGCTGATCCTAGACCAGTACTTATGGTACAGATACATTAAATGCATGCATGTTACACACCACTGCATACATGCATATGCCACACAGAGTCTATTACACTCTGCAGAAGATGACAGAGAGAAGGAGAGAAAATAGACTCTCTAACTCTCATTTCCTCCCTGTCTGTGTGGTGGCTCCTTTATTTGAGAGAGAGAGAGAGAGAGAGAGGCCCTAAACAGAGAGTACACAGTGGCAGAATACCTGACCACTGTGACTGACCCAAACTTAAGGAAAGATTTGACTATGCACAGACTCAGTGAGCATAGCCTTGCTATTGAGAAAGGCCGCCATAGGCAGACCTGGCTCTCAAGAGAAGACAGTCTATGTGCACACTGCCAACAAAATGAGGTGAAAACTGAGCTGCACTTCCTAACATCCTGCCCAATTTATGACCATATTAGAGGCACATATTTCCTTCAAAATATACAGATCCATAGATAATTTGAAAACAAACCCGATTTTAAACTCCCATATCTACTGGGTGAAATATCACAGTGTGCCATCACAGCAGCTGGTCATCTATGAACATTTGAACATCTTGGCCATGTTCTGTTATAATCTCCACCCGGCACAGCCAGAAGAGGACTGGCCACCCCTCATAGCCTGGTTCCTCTCTAGGTTTCTTCCTAGGTTCTGGTCTTTCTAGGGAGTTTTTCCTAGCCACCGTGCTTCTACACCTGCATTGCTTGCTGTTTGGGGTTTTAGGCTGGGTTTCTGTACAGCACTTTGAGATATCAGCTGATGTAAGAAGGGCTTTATAAATACATTTGATTTGATTTGAACCCGTGAAGAACAAACACCATTGTAAATACAACCCATATTTATGTTTATTTATTTTCTCTTTTGTACTTTAACCATTTGCACATCGTTACAACACTGTATATATACATGATATGACATTTATAATGTCTTTATTCTTTTGGAACTTCTGTGAGTGTAATGTTTACTGTTCATTTTGATTGTTTATTTCACTTTTTTATTTGATCTACTTCACTTGCTTTGGCAATGTTAACATATGTTTCCCATGCCAATAAAGCCCCTTGAATTGAATTGAATTGAATAGAGTAAGTCCTCAAATGTTAAGAAAAGAGAGGGAAAGGAGAGAGCGGACAGAGGAAGGATAAAGAGAGAGAGAAGCAGAGAGGTGAAGAAAGCCAAGGGAAACGGAGGAGAGGAGGTGTACAGGGCTGAGGCATGCATGAGGTAAACTCTCCCTCTGACAATACAGAGCTGTGTAGCCCAGCCAACGGAATGGCTGAGTATTGGATGTAGAGATCTCTCCATAAGAAAGAAATAAAGAAAAACAAGGTTCTCTGCTCTGTAAGGATGCAGGTGTTTTCTCCTAGTCACCACAGCACAGGGATAGGACGTGTTCGACACAAAGAATCAAATCAAATTGTATTGGTCACATACACATGGTTAGATGTTATTGCGAGTGTAGAGAAATGATTGTGCTTCTAGTTCCGACAGTGCAGCAATATCTAACTTGTAATCTAACAATTCCACAACCACTACCTAATACATACAAATCTAAGTGAAGGAATGGAATAAGAATATATACATATAAATATATGGATGAGCAATGACAGAATGTGTAGGTTGGTGTGTGTTCAGCTTTCAAACTGTGTGTCTGTCTCTCTCTCTGTGTGTGTGTGTGTGTGTGTGTGTGTGTGTCTGAGCTTCAATCGTCTCAAGGCCATCAATACAATTCTAAAAGACAATTCACAGGAAATAGAAAGCTCCCACACACAAACAGACACACACCACCTCTCAAATCCTCACATGAGCTGGAGGAGCAGGTGCAGTATGCCGGAGGAGCAGGTGCAGTATGCTGGAGGAGCAGGTGCAGTATGCTGGAGGAGCAGGTGCAGTATGCTGGAGGAGCAGGTGCAGTATGCTGGAGGAGCAGGTGCAGTATGCTGGAGGAGCAGGTGCAGTATGCTGGAGGAGCAGGTACAGTATGCTGGAGGAGCAGGTGCAGTATGCTGGAGGAGCAGATGCAGTATGCTGGAGAAGCAGGTGCAGTATGCTGGAGGAGCAGGTACAGTATGCTGGAGGAGCAGGTGCAGTATGCTGGAGGAGCAGGTGCAGTATGCTGGAGGAGCAGGTACAGTATGAATCCTCACATGAGCTGGAGGAGCAGGTACAGTATGAATCCTCACATGAGCTGGAGGAGCAGGTACAGTATGAATCCTCACATGAGCTGGAGGAGCAGGTACAGTATGAATCCTCACGTGAGCTGGAGGAGCAGGTACAGTATGAATCCTCACGTGAGCTGATGTGTGCACAGTACAGTATGTGCTTTCTTGGTTACGAGTGAGAGAGAAAGGGAGAGATAGGACCAACTAATCTATTCATTAAAACAGAATCCTATGCATTTGAGCTATTCCCTGTAGACGACAGGATGATAATCAGTTATTCTTTATAAGGCGAGAAACCAGGGCTAGAGGAAAGGAGAGAGAGGGATAGAGACAGTGCTAGGGGACATGGTAAGGTCTCTACTCTGTATCCATCCTCTCCGTTCTGTCTGTCTGGTGCTGAGTGGAGAGCATGACATCCCAGAGAGGTAAGAGTAATGAGCCAGTCATTAGTGGTTCATTTCCCCGTGTCGCTCTCTCTCACACCCGCCAAATTAGCCTGCTAATTAATCCAACCCAGATTAGGACATAGAGGGCTGGGCCAAGACAGCCCCAACACACACTCATGTACATACATACATACACGCGTGTACGCCCTCCCACACACACACACCTAAGATCCCCAGCAGTGATACATCATCCCCGCTGACTACCGTTCCTGAGCCGCACCAGCTCAAAATACATTTTTCGATATGACACAGCCTCACACACACACACACACTAACGTTTTCATCAGATGTTGACATGAACCAGTAATGTGCGGTCCACCTAACTGAAGACATCATCATACAACCGGCGCACACACACACACACACTCAAATGTTTCAGTCAGGTTAAATGAAGATTAACAAATCTACTGCAGGACAGCGGTACTGATGACACGCTGACAGTGCGTCTGTGTATGTAAATTGCCACTGGGGCTGAAGGCTGCTATAGACATGCATGTGAACAAGCTACTGTAGTAGACAGAATGGAGAGGCATGTCCCACTGGAGGAGGAGAAGATGAGCTTCTCTCTCTGTCCCTCTCTCACTCTCACTCCATCTCCACAGCAGGTAAACCACTATTCAAATCAGAGGCTGCTGTCCTGAATGGGCTGGCACTAAGCCACATCCTGCCTGACTGGCAACCCTCCCTCTTTTTCTTCCTCTTCCTCCTTTCTTTCTCCGTCTCTGCTCTCACACCCTCCCTCATTGAGCTTCACATTTGGATTGTACTGCTCTCTCTCTGTCTCTCTCTGTCTGTCTCTTTTCCTGCCTCACCTCTCACTCCCTCCCTGTTCCTTTCACTCTTTCCGCTCTCTCTCACCCTACCCACCGTTCTCCCTCTTCGTCACTCCCTGTGACTCTCCCTTCTCTCCCCCCGACACACATTTCTCATGCGATCCCTTGTTCTCTGTCACATGAGGTTTCAGCTGTTGGACTCATGATTTGTGTGCTTTCTGAGTAGGACGGAGGGATGGAGGAAGTGAGGGCTGGAGGGAGTGAGGGCTGGAGGGAGTGAGAGCTGGAGGGAGTGAGGGCTGGAGGGAGTGAGAGCTGGAGGGAGTGAGAGCTGGAGGGAGTGAGGGCTGGAGGGAGTGAGAGCTGGAGGGAGTGAGAGCTGGAGGGAGTGAGGGCTGGAGGGAGTGAGAGCTGGAGGGAGTGAGGGCTGGAGGGAGTGAGAGCTGGAGGGAGTGAGAGCTGGAGGGAGTGAGAGCTGGAGGGAGTGAGAGCTGGAGGGAGTGAGGGGAAGACAGGTGTGGTCCACCCGTGCGTAGGGGATGATGAATGGGTGTCTATAGTCAAATACACCCTTCCACTGATTCACTGAATGAATGAAGGGATGAAGGAATGGAGCAGATGTCTCTGGGGAGGAGGAGGGGAACGAGGGAGAGAAACCAAACGGAGGAGTGGAGTGAAGAAGGAAAAACTGAACAGGAGAATAAGAAAGAGGGAAAATGATTTCCCCCGGCCGAGTTCCAATAGTCTGTTCCTTTCCTGTTTCCTCATGACCACTGGTCAAAAAGCAACGCGATGGAACCTATCCAGTCTGTTCACTTATCTGTGATAATGACAGAAAGGAGATGAGGAGGAAAGGAGATGAGGCCATCTTAGTGTACCGCTGAGCCTCCCAGTGAGAGGTCTGACTCGGTCAGTATCATGGTTCCTCAGGGCCAGTGAAGTTCTAGTCAAGTTTGGGATCCTACACACACAGTTGATCTGGGGTGAGGGGTCACACATTTCCCAGGGAGCCCTTTATTAAGAAAACCACGGCCTTGGCGTGAGAGTTAAAGGGGGCATTTTGGGCCCTAGACACTTCCACCACCCTTTGTCCCTTCTATGTTAACAGATCTGAAACCACTGCTGGGCATTACAGTGATGGCTCCATCTAGTTCTGGGATAAGCTAATTAGAGCTACCAGCAGTCTTTTCAAGGTGGTGGGGGCAAGAGGAAGTAGCTAGAGGCCGAACTGGAACGGGGCCAAGAATTCCTCTGGGAGCCAAACTCTGAGTACACTACCATCGGTTCACTAGACTTATGGGGGATCTGCCATTTCAGGTCCATTGAAGAACAAAAAAAACATAATGGAATAACATTCTGAGAATGAAAAAAAGGTCATGGAAAAAAACACTAGAGTTCTAAAGTCCAAATAGAGCCATTAAACAACCTGACACAGATAATACTGTGGTATATGATATTTCACAACAACACATAACTTCTAGGTAAATAAATAAATAGCTGAGATATAAAAGTGTGTGTTTGTGTAAATAGTAACTGTCATCTGCTGGAGCTGTCCACCTCTCTGTGACTGGGTGAGAAGCAGCATCGTAGCGAGGCCACAGACAAGTACCCTCCAGTTAAAACCTCCAGATTACCCAGCATTACCGGCACTATGGTGCGGTCCCCGCGGTGGGCAGCAACCCTCAGCCGTTGACAGAAGACCCTTTAAAAACAGGCAGAGCCTTTCTGGGTTGGAGGTTGGAGGCTAGAGGGGAGGGAGGGAGGGAGGGAGGGAGGGAGGGAGGGAGGGAGGGAGGGAGGGAGGGAGGGAGGGAGGGAGGGAGGGAGGGAGGGAGGGAGGGAGGGAGGGAGGGAGGGAGGGAAAGTAAAGGCTAGGTAGAGGTTTAGGAGGAGAGTGATAGGAGTCAGGTATTGGGGAACGGAACGATAGAGGGATAGAGAAATGGCGTCGCTACGACTTTGAAGCTCTCCCAACCCCCCTTGGTTTTGTGTGTGTGTGTGTGTGTGTGTGTGTGTGTGTGTGTGTGTGTGTGTGTGTGTGTGTGTGTGTGTGTGTGTGTGTGTGTGTGTGTGTGTGTGTGTGTGTGTGTGTGTGAGAGAGAAGGGGGCGTGCATAAAGGCATAGACACTGATAAATGAGAGGGCGGTGTGAGTATAATGGACAAGTCAGTGGAGGGAAACAGCTCGATGTCTGATGGGATCAACCGAGTCAGAGTGTCTTCAGTCACTGGAACGAGAGGTCACACACACACAAAGGCCATTTGGTGAGGCCCGTTTAAATGTGCAACATTTAACAACATAATGAGAGAAGTCATGAGATGGCAATAGAGCTGAGGGAGGGAGAGAGGGAGGTGGAGGAGAGAGGGAGAAGGAGGAGAGAGGGGCACATTCTCACCATTAGAACATGGGCCATCAACAGCTAACGCTCTAAGCCGAGGGGACGTAAATGGGACAGGGACTGGGAGCGCGAGTCAGCTGTGCGGGCGGAATAACAGACCGTGATCATTATGTCAGCCTGAAAAACTCCCTTTGTCCCCATTCTAGGAATTTTGGACTTAAGTGAATTAAGTGTCTTGTTGTGCACGCAGCATAATCTGATTTCTGTCCCTCTTATAGCAGAACTCGTGCCGCAGACCCCAAATCAAATTTGAGCAAGCAGAGTTGTAAGTCACTGCGCATTCCGATATGGCTTGAATGAGCTTCTGTGTTTTATCCCACGGGTTTTTTTGGGGACATTTAAAAAATGCATTTCGTGCAATTCTACACAGTTTGACATGATTTACTATGCCTCCCTTAAGGGGTATTTTGAGGGGTATATGGAGATACATTTTCAAAACACAGTATAAGTGAAAGAAAACAGCTAACTTCCTGCATTTTGCCATATGGGGCAGAGAGAAAAATGTAGTTTTATAATGCTATTCTACACATTTTGCCATGGGGCAGAGAGAAAAATGTAGTTTTATAATGCTATTCTACACATTTTGCCATGGGACAGAGAGAAAAAAGTAGTTTTATAATGCTATTCTACACATTTTGCCATGGGGCAGAGAGAAAAATGTAGTTTTATAATGCTATTCTACACATTTTGCCATGGGGCAGAGAGAAAAATGTAGTTTTATAATGCTATTCTACACATTTTGCCATGGGGCAGAGAGAAAAATGTAGTTTTATAATGCTATTCTACACATTTTGCCATGGGGCAGAGAGAAAAATGTAGTTTTATAATGCTATTCTACACATTTTGCCATGGGGCAGAGAGAAAAATGTAGTTTTATAATGCCATTCTACACATTTTGCCATGGTGCAGAGAGAAAAATTTAGTTTTATAATGCTATTCTACACATTTTGCCATGGGGCAGAGATAACATTTTGCCATATTAAAGTAACTGTCTAGGGAAAATCCCACTTTTTTAAAGTTAATATTCTGTTAATTTATACCCAAATGTTGTTGACTCGTATTTTTGGCCAATGCTTAAATTGGAGAGAAAAAACACAACCTGTCACAAACAGACAATTTAAAAAATGCCTGCTTTTTTCTTATAGCGGATGATGTCATCCTTCTGAGGAGGATGAGCTGGCCAATCAGTGGTCTACTGGCATGAATATTTTTAATGGCCAATATACACCCACACCATTCTGTTGTTGGGGTACGCCCACACCATTCAAACACAGAAAAGCTACTTTTTGACATATCCTACATAATTCTTTAAAAATTAAGGAAAACGATTTCACTCATATTGTAATTAATTATAGGTCATATTTCATAGAAATCTGGAAACACTGGACAGTTACTTTAAAGGTTGCCTTTGGGCCAAAACACACAAAAAAGGCTTTAAACTGTATAACTGACCAATGTACCATCATAGCTGGTAATTTAATGTGGTTTTTTTTGGGGGGGGGGGGGGGTTGAATAAGATATTTGGCTACAGAAGCTCCATTTACCGAATTCTATATCTTTCGTCCAAAACACATTCTGTGAAATTAAGTCCACACATTATGGAGGGGTTTCTGGCTAAGCTACAAGTCACTGGCTTCGCTAGCAAACTACTTATGTTGGCCGCAGCGCGCATGACCAGAATGACACATCCACGACCCAAAGGCGCACCCCATTTATGTCGACCGCTAAAGCTCATTTCCTGCAATTCTACTCCTTTTGCCATTGCTTATAGCATGTTTATATACTTCCTGGGGGCCTGGAGAGGGAGGAGCTCGACCTGTTCTAAATATTGGGAGGGGGCATATCCCCACAAGTTCACCTACGCTCTGATCTTACCACTATGGATTCATGCCATGCAATAAAATACACACTCTGCAGTGCAAAGCTGCTGTCAATATCCCTTTCACATAAAAGTAGCATAGAGCTAGTCCAGAAATTAATTATTCTCATATTTGCAAACAAAGATGCGCACAATGACAAAACAATGCACAAGACAGCAGATATGGCATGCGAGTTAAATTATTAGCATGTGACACACACCACTGTATTTAGGGATGATTAGAGGGGGAATATGGAGCCACTCTGTCCCGCAACATGTGCACTCACCCTGTCCAAGCAACCCCGCTCCCCACTGCTTAGCCTACCCGAGCGAGACCCTGTGACATTTTAATGGGCGGCTGCCGCAAATATCAAAGACGTTCCCCCGTTATTCTGTGCATGTAGTCGATACACTAGAGATACACTAGACAGGCTACACGAACAACAATTTGACGACAGCTGATAAAGGACCTTTTTAAAGACGCGGGTCTTTCACCCATCATCATTGTCCTGTCTAGGCAGCATTATCTTGTTCTTTACTGTCGGGCTCGCAGCAGTCTCGTTTTATTCAACGTCTCCTACGATAACAAATGCCCCACAAACACAAACTAACAGCATCGAATTGGGTAATTCTGACCCAATTCCAGTCTCCCTAAACACAAGCGCAAACATTTCCACATTGGACAGATGTTTTTCATAACCACAACCATATTCGGAAAAAAAAGGGAGAGTCGGCAACCGGGAGGAGAACAGGCAAATGACTCACATTCTATCGCCCGGAACCAGCAAGCGGCTCTCCACCATCATATCGGGCAGGAAATCCAGATTGTAGGATGAAGTCATGTTGCCCTGGTTCTGTGTCCCTCCGTGTACAGGCTGAGGATCCGCGCTCTCCTCTCTGCTCTGCCTGGCAAGTATACAGTGCGTCGCTCTTCTCTCTCTGCTCTCCCAGTTCGACAACTGCGCCTGGCCGCGGAGACGGAGAGGGACAGGTGCAAGTGCCAGGGTCTCCCCTAGGCAGTAGACACACACTCGGCAGTTGTCACATCCTCTTCTTCACCCACATTAGTTCTTTTTTTTCATATAATCCTGTCTGAAAATCCGCTCTGCTCAGGAAACTGTCGGGCTGTGGAATGCAGGTGCCGGGTCGGGAGGCGTTGCGGCCCCGCGCTGGAGCTAATCTTTAACCATTAGAACCCGTTATGTGCTAGATACCGTTATACCGGTTATTCCCGTGCATATGGGAAAATTAGCAGTCAGCGGAATTCTTCACAGTAATATATTAGGGTCATTATAATACAAAACTAATGATAGCCTAATAAGTGCAGCAATAAAAGACCCCCCAAAATGTGTGCCTTTGCAATATTGAATTGTAGGAGGCTAAACAACATAACTCGATATTTTCTGCCAGAAAGAATGCTTCGATTTAGTGACCTCTTTTCCATGAGGCGTTAACAACTCCATGGCCCAGCTGTAATCAATGTATATGATCGAATGCGCAAGGAGACGTGGCTAAGCACACTCATGAAAACCACATTTTGTATTTCTCATCACTCTTGGCACTTAACATGGGCCATATAAATGATATATTGTTTAAACGCAGCTAGGGCGGCAGGTAGCCTAGCAGTGTTGGGCCAGTAACCGAAAGGTCACTGGTTCGAATCTGCGATCCGACTAGATGAAACATCTGTCTATGTGCCCTTGACCAAGGCACTTAACCCTAATTGCTCCTGTAAGTCTCTCTGGATACGAGTGTCTGCTAAATGACTCAAATGTAAGAAATGTAATGCCCGTGGTATTTATTGTTCAGTAAATGAGTCAATCGTATGGGTGTTCATGAAATAAGCAGGATAGGATGCTGCTGTGCCCCCAAAACCAAACGCCTAGGAGTCAAAGCGCCCTCTCTGCTCATCCCTCTAGGGAGTCAAAGCGCCCTCTCTGCTCATCCCTCTAGGGAGTCAAAGCGCCCTCTCTGCTCATCCCTCTAGGGAGTCAAAGCGCCCTCTCTGCTCATCCCTCTAGGGAGTCAAAGCGCCCTCTCTGCTCATCCCTCTAGGGAGTCAAAGCCCCCTCTCTGCTCATCCCTCTAGGGAGTAAAAGTGCCCTCTCTGCTCATCCTTCTAGGGAGTAAAAGCGCCCTCTCTGCTCATCCCTCTAGGTAGTCAAAGCGCCCTTTCTGCTCATCCCTCTAGGGAGTCAAAGCCCCCTCTCTGCTCATCCCTCTAGGGAGTCAAAGCCCCCTCTCTGCTCATCCTTCTAGGGAGTAAAAGCGCCCTCTCTGCTCATCCCTCTAGGGAGTCAAAGCGCCCTCTCTGCTCATCCCTCTAGGGAGTCAAAGCCCCCTCTCTGCTCATCCCTCTAGGGAGTCAAAGCGCCCTCTCTGCTCATCCCTCTAGGGAGTAAAAGCGCCCTCTCTGCTCATCCCTCTAGGGAGTCAAAGCGCCCTTTCTGCTCATCCCTCTAGGGAGTCAAAGCCCCCTCTCTGCTCATCCCTCTAGGGAGTCAAAGCGCCCTCTCTGCTCATCCCTCTAGGGAGTAAAAGGGAGACACTATAACAATAATGACTCTTTCTTGGCAACAGATGAAACTCTCTTGGGGAGAATTGAACAGGAACTGGGTCATGTGGAGCAAAAGAGTGAGCACAGAGTGTACAGAGTGCGCCTGTTAGTGTGCAAGGTGGTGTGAGCCCAGGCACAGCTCTAGGGATAGTTTTCTTTTTTGCACATAATGGTTAAGGTCGGTGTATGGGGGGGAGAAAACTGATCCTGCATCAGTACTTTAGGGCACAAAGTCCCTGGGGTGCAAACTGTACAGGACTGCATGTTTCACCGCACCTGACCACTATATAGTGAAATAGGTCATAAGTAAACAACATGCTACTATATATAGCAGCATTATGTAGGATAGACGCGGTTGTCACGTTGGTATGAATGATTTGGGAGACAGGAATGCGTAATAGGGTTTTTATTTACACTCAAATTACGGGGGACGAAGACCAAACAAACACTATACAAAACGCAGGGTTGAAACCCAAACAAAAGAGCGAGAAGTACCTCGAATAAATAACACAAGCGCACAATGATTAACACACGGGACGAGACCCGTAATCATCTGCTCAATCCACAATGGCACGAAAGCCAAAACACACAGCACAGGTACTCACACCACCAATGGACATTGGAACAATAATCAAAGGCACACTCATACAATTACTAATCACTGGGAATAGGTGCCAGGTGTGCCAGGTTAGCCATTTTAGAAACTTTTCTTGGTTTTGTGAGCATTACATGGCAAAGTAGCCAGAAGGACGTGGATTCACAAATCACTGCTGGACAAGGGTAGGAGTGAAAATATCCTGCTTACTACAAGTTTAGATAGCAGCTAAATTACATTTAATCAATTAAACATTGCAAGACCCTCCCCTGGACTAAATAAAAAAATACTTAACCCTCCCCCTGAAAAAGCATGACCTTCCCCCATTTCCCCCCGGGTAACAATTGTGTACATTTCGACCGCTCACTTATAAATAGTCCCTTTACAGGTTTAGAAGAAGAGGCTTCTAAACGCTAACTCCTGTTTGTATATAAGCTGGTTAGCATAGTTAGCATAGAGAAATCGCTGGGGGCAGTCAACGCCGTTTTTAACCGTAAAACAGTTGATTGTGAAGATGACATGAACATGTATTTGGGTTGACATCATGTCCTCACAGGATACGTCGGGTGTGTGTTTGCATGTACAGTATGTAGTTGTGGCTGTGTGTGTGTGTGTGTGTGTGTGCGCGCATGCCACATGCGTGTGAATCCGGGTGCTATCTTGCCGAACTCCAGACATCTTTTCACTTCCACGGCTGAGGTGCCAGTGCACGGAAAGACTTCACCAACCACATTGGCATTCACACACACACACACACACACACACACACACACACACACACACACACACACACACACACACACACACACACACACACACACACACACACACACACACACACACACACACACACACTTTGCAGTCATACCTCCTTCTCTGTAATGAAGTAAGTTTAACCATGTGTCCTTCCTCGTAACACAGCACATTAACAGAGTGTTAACAATCCAACATTCACATTAAATGAATCTACAGCTTTAGAAAACACATTGAGCAAGTTTAATACACTCACACCTACTTAACCCCTGATCCAGGAACAGTATCAGAGACAAGACAGAGCCGAATACTCTCACACTCCTTCCTAAACCCTGATTCAGGAACAGTGTCAGCGAAAGACACAGGTCATCTCCCAGTAGTAAGATCCAGTTTAAATGAGGGGTCACAGGAGTTTGTGTGTATGTTCTCATATGTATGTATGTATGTATGTATGTGTGTGTGTGTGTGTGTGTGTGTGTGTGTGTGTGTGGTGACCCTTTGTCTGTAATGTAACAGTAGGACACGCTCTCTGATGCCCTGTGGCGAGGAGGCCTTGACCTATGACCTCACTACTTAAGGTCTTTACAGAAACCTAAACTAATAAGTGTTCAACTGCCTGTTCGGAGTCACCGGCACAATAATGTCCACAAGCCCGAGGCTTCCTACCATTATCACACACACTATGAAACGTTTCATTGTCGATATAATTGCCATGTTCTCTGCTAACCACCTTTTATTCAAGTGTCTCACCTTGTGCTCTTTGTCCATGTTTTCTCCTTCTCATTCTCTGTTTTCATAAAACCCTGTCTTACTCAAAGGAGAGTGGGACGAAAAGTCAAAGGGGGAAATATTGACTAGCCACACATCCGACCCTTACATAGAAACTTCTATACAGACACCCATAAACACACACACTCAGAAGCCATACACACAGTCAACGCTGCTGTTCTATTATATACTATTGATTCGACTACCCACTTTGTTTAATCAATAAGGCCCAAGGAAGTGTGGTATCTGGCCAATATACCACGGCTAAGGGCTGTTCTTATTGGCCATATACCACAAACCCCAGAAGTACTTTATTGCTATTATAAACAGGTTTTCTACATAATTAAAATAGTCAAATAAATGTTTTGGTCACACCCGTGGTATATAGTCTGTTTAACCATGGCACTGTTGAATAGTCCATTCTGATTGTCTTGAAGGGCATTCCAGAACGTGCATTATTTCCCTGTAACACACGGTATATTTGAATGGCTATAGTTCATTTTTACCTGTTTTGTTTGAGCTGCTTTTGAAAGCAACAGTCAAATTGAAAACAGTATTGGTATTGTTGAACTGGATTTTCATAATAGCAAGCTAGGTCTGATGGTTTGGTTAGCTGTAAACTGTGTATGTGATAAATACATTTGATTTGATTGTGTTTTTACCCCCCCCCTCCCCCCTCCACCCTTTCTCTTT
>NC_034182.2:7820444-7837765 GCF_002021735.2 Oncorhynchus kisutch
CGTGATGAGTGTCTGTTTTTGAGACGTGAATATTTAATGTGAGTTCATGAATAAAGCAGGAGAGCAAGCAGCTGTGATTGAGGCTAAGTGGACATAGGAGGAACCTGCTGCAGGCCAGCTACACACAGACAGACAAATGCTCAAATGCTACACACATGATGTGTAAGTCAACTTAATTAGCAATAAAGGAGGTATTTCTGCTCTTTACACACAAACCCACACACCCTGATGACTGAACTGTAGCGCCTGCCTCGGTCTGCCTCGGTCTGCCTCGGGGGTCTGTTGGTCTGGTCTACGCGCCTTTAAACTGAACTGGGAGACAGAGACAGAAGAGGAGACTGTCTAACTTGACCCTGTCCTCTTACTGCACTTCCTCAGCTGTCTGGACAGCATCACACCAGAAAACACTGAGCATTGTTGAGCTCAAATGGTTTGAGTCACAATAAACTGTTCGAAACAACAATACAGCATGGAACTTCACTGTAAAGGCTGAGCCGTGGCTGGTCCTTGCTATGCTATACTGCTGTGTGTTTGGCTAGCCAGCCTGTCCTGTGTTGTGTTAGCCATAGACAAGTAGACCCATGTCGGCAGTAATCTGGGATAACTATGGACTCTTCGTGTCTCTGTTATATTATTACTAAAGGTGATCCAGAGCCTGGTGCCTGTCCGTGTTAAACATCACTAGGAGGGGTGTGAGTGATGTAAAACACTGTCGGTACACACCTCTCCACACAAACACCCACATAGGTACACATTCAGTAGTACGGTGTCCTGTATGGGTGTAGGAGGATAGAGGCTGTCCAAAACACTGTCCAGTCCAGCTGCAGTGCAACAGAGCGCGCTCCGGCTGTAATTGGCCATCGCCACGGTGACACAGAGGAGTTAAAATAAAGCCGCCTGGCTGTGGGCCTCCATTCATTACACCTCCCTCTCTCCTTCCCTCCCTCTCTCCTTCCCTCCGTCTCCCCTAACCACCTAACCACCTTCTCCCTGCACACCTCCCTCTCTCCTTCCCTCCGTCTCCATCCAATCTGTGCTGCCCTCTCCCTCTCCCCCTCCCCTAACCACCTAACCACCTTCTCCCTGCACCCCTCCCTCTATCCCCCCCCCCCTTCTCCCCTCTGTTATTTTCCTCATTAAAGTGGGACCCAGGCAGTAGCGGTCACTGCCTCTCATTTATTTTCATTTGAAACTGGTGCAGCTCCACTGATCCTCTGGGGCTGAGCAGAGAGAGAGCAGGATGGTGTCATTCTGATAACTACCACCCAGCACACACACACACAGGTGTGCATGCACGCACACACACACACACACACACACACACACACACACACACACACACACACACACACAGGTGTGCATACACACACACGCACACACACAAAGCTCATAGCCACAGCTCATTCACTCCCTTTCTCTCACACTTGCACTCTTACCCTCTCGCTGGTGTGTGTGTGTGTGTGTTGATACTGGGTATTACTTCCAGATGGGGAATCTCTTATTAAGCATAATCGTATTAGACTGAGGGAACTAATGACTACTGATGAACTAAGGACTATTGATCCAGAGAAGAGAGAGGGGCCGTATACAAAGCAGGACTGTGCTAGGGGACCGACCCAGGGGTAGGTGTGTGTGTGTGTCTGTGTGCATAGCACACACACACACATGTACCCATACATTTATAACCACCATGTACTAATTTACCCAGCCTGACTCTCCTTATTGAAAAGGTGGGCCGGCGATTAAATAGGGCGTAATGATTCTGACGTGCTCTTTTCACTTTGCTGTAGCGGGTGGTTGGGCAGATTCATGAGGGCCCGGGGACTATTTTAGAGCCCATTGCCTCCACCTTCTCTGTTTCCTGGATAATGAGAGAGAGAGGTGCCATAACTGTGTTCTCTAAACCAACAGGAAGGGCCCTAATAGGAGACTTCTACCCCATAGGCCATACGGGAGGCACACTAAGAGAAGCACACTTAGAGAAGCACACTTAGAGAAGCACACTTAGAAGGGAGCGCTTGGTTTAATGCTGACTGGGTTTACAGAGAAGGCCCATCCATCCCTGTCTTGGTTTTATTGTCCCATAATAAAGCATTAATACACAAGGGTGATGTGTGATTTATTATTGTTTTACCACGTCTGGGCTGTGTTCATCGGTATGAGGCTAAGCCATGTTTTAAATAGCTATTACCTCTCAAAAGGTACATGTGGTTTATATTGCAAAAATACATCTACATCTCTGTAAATCAGGGAGTAATGAATAAATGTGGAAGAGAGAGAGATTAAATGTGGAGGAGACAGAGAGAGAGATTAAATGTGGAGGAGACAGAGAGAGATTAAATGTGGAGGAGAGATTAAATGTGGAGGAGACAGAGAGAGATTAAATGTGGAGGAGAGATTAAATGTGGAGGAGACAGAGAGAGAGATTAAATGTGGAGGAGACATAGATTACATGTGGAGGAGAGAGATTAAATGTGGAGGAGACAGAGAGAGAGATTAAATGTGGAGGAGAGATTAAATGTGGAGGAGACAGAGAGAGAGATTAAATGTGGAGGAGAGATTAAATGTGGAGGAGCCAGAGAGAGAGATTAAATGTGGAGGAGACAGAGATTAAATGTGGAGGAGAGAGAGATTAAATGTGGAGGAGACAGAGAGAGAGATTAAATGTGGAGGAGACAGAGAGAGAGATTAAATGTGGAGGAGAGATTAAATGTGGAGGAGACAGAGAGAGAGATTAAATGTGGAGGATACAGAGAGAGAGATTAAATGTGGAGGAGAGATTAAATGTGGAGGAGACAGAGAGAGAGATTAAATGTGGAGGAGAGAGAGAGAGATTAAATATGGAGGAGAGATTAAATGTAGAGGACAGAGAGAGAGAGAGAGAGAGAGAGAACGGCAGACTGAAGTGGCTGACTGGCAGACTTATTGTTTGTCTGTGTCTGTCTCGTTGGAACTGGATGTTTCTGTGCCCGCCCCATTGTCCCCCGTCTTCCTCACCTCCCTCCTCTTCTCCCTCACTCTCTCTCTGACTGAGATCCAAATAAACAAAGCAGACATCTTTCAACAACCCCCAAAAATCCCGGAAACATGGGAGAGAGGGACAAGAGAGATGGAAAAAGAGAGATACAGAGAAGGAGAGGTTGGAGATTCTGTTGATCAAACATGAAAAGGTTTTTATCTGTTTTTGATCAATTTGACGGCGGAACGAAACAGGCACATTTTTCACCCAAAATCCAAATATCTAGTCTACCCTCGTTCTCTCCATTCTCCTGCTTTCCACCCTGCCCGCCCCATCCTCCTCTCCTCTCCCCCTTCCCTCTCTCCCTTCCTCCTCTCCTATCCCCCTTCCCTCTCTCCTCTCCCCCTTCCTCCTCTCCTCTCCCCCTTCCTCCTCTCCTCTCCCCCTTCCTCCTCTCCTCTCCTCTCCTCCTTTCCTCTCTCCTCTCTGGATTACAGCGAGTAGTGTAAACACACACTCCCGATCCACATCCCCTGGCCAGCCTCCACCCCCTAGAGAGGGATGAAGCCCCTCACACCGTCCCTACCACCCCTCCTCTACCCCTCCATGACTCACATAGAGAGAGAGGAGGCATGGAAAAGGAGGATGGGTTGGGGAGGAAAAGAGAGCAAGGGAGGTACAAGCATTGGATTTTACACTTGAACAAATGAACAGTCGCAGGACGGAAAGGAGGGACACCTAAACAGAACAACAAGCGAGAGCGAGAGGCAGAGAGAGAGAGGAGCAGACACTGACAGACATTGCAGTGAGATATGACAGAAACACAGACTGAACCAGAACACAAAACACACACTAAAACAGGAGATCACATGAGAGAGGGTCTGGGTAAGGTTTGGACAAAAAATATATATATGTATGTGTGTGTGTGTGTGTGTGTGTGTACCTCAGCAGCAGCTCGTCGGCCCTCGTGGATCCGGCGGTGGGGTGGGGTGCAGAAGGGGGGCAGCATATGCCGTCGACACACACACTCTGCACAAAGCCCAGCTCGGACGAGAGCTCCAACATCTCTGCTCCTGGGTTTTTCTCCTCCGATCCTTTTTTTTGGTTCACCCTCTTTTTCTATTTCACAACAAGCGGCGTCTTTCTGCTCTCGGTCTCGCTCTCCCCCTCTCGTTCCTCGCGCTCTCTCGTTCCTATTCGCACTACAGAAACACACGTTCTCTCGTCCCCTCCCCTCTGCCTCCCGCTCTCTCTCTCTCTACCCCTCCCTCCATCTCTCTCTCTGGTGGAGCAGTGGAGACCCTGCTGGCTTGCCTGGCTGAAGTAATCTCCCCTGACAGCTCAGCTCATGTTGTTGTGTTGTGGGCCTATTTTACTCTAATACTAGCGCCCTGAGCAGACCAGCCTGACCCAGCCCAGTCCAACTCTGGTCTAGTCCAACTCAGTTTATTCTAGGCCAGCACAGAACAGTTTTAACCTAGTTCAGCCCAGCCGAGCATCGGCTAGCCTACAGTGCAGTCCAGCTCAGCCCAGTCCAGCCCAGTCCAGCTGTCCAGTCCAGCCCAGCCCTCAGTGAATGGAGCTATAGAGATAACCTACTGGATATGGCCAATACATTCCATGTTCATTCCCAGCTAAAAGACTTGTCTCAGCTAGTGGCCCTCCCTAAGGGGGCCCTGCTAGCAGCTTCAGCTAGGCGCCACTACCTGTCATACACACACGTGAATGCGTCACAAACACACACACACACGCACACAAACACATCAAATCCGGTATCTGTCACATCAGAGCCTGTCCTACTCACAGGAGACGGAGACAGAAGACTCAGGAAGCAGCTGATAAAAAAGTCATCCTTCTGTTTATTATGATTTATGCGTGTTTCACTGAGCCAGGAACAAAAAAAAGAGAGAAGCCTACAGCTTCATTAATGTCTCGATGTGTGTGCGTGTGCGTGCGCGTGCAATGAGGATAGAGCTTTTTAACGTTATGGATTGTCTGGGAGCTTCATTAATGTCTCGATGTGTGTGCGTGTGCGTGCGCGTGCAATGAGGATAGAGCTTTTTAACGTTATGGATTGTCTGGGAGCTTCATTAATGTCTCGATGTGTGTGCGTGTGCGTGCGCGTGCAATGAGGATAGAGCTTTTTAACATTATGGATTGTCTGGGAGCTTCATTAGAATGTTTGCAATACTGTGCAAAATAATGTCCTCTACAACACCTGCAAGGGACCAAAACAACGTGTTGGAAAAAACACCTATATTCACAGGTAAGACGCAGTACACAGCTTCAAACTCCAAGCCCCAATTGCTGAATTTAGTTCGTCTGTTGGTTTTTCATTGCACATCTGAGGGTCATCTTCACTACCCTACTTCTTACTCAGTTGTACATTCTAAATGTATTCTACCCATGTCCCATCACTGACCCTGATGCCATCCTAAACTTTCAATCTGGATATTTCCTGCTGGGAGTGCCAATCTCCTTGTGTAAATCTCCTCTGCTGCTCTAGGATCAGTCCTGGAGGGGCCGTGAACATCTGGTCACGTCTGAGAGAGGGGTGAGAGGCCAGCACTCACATACAGACCTGAGGAAATGACCAATTACAATCCTGGATCAATTCTCATTTGCTGCGGATTTTTAGCATGATTGCATAGCGCCCTAACACCCTAACTAACCTAATCATATATCTAATTTTTGCTCTTTTTCCTCACCTCTCATGTACACACAAACACACACACATCGTAGTGTGACATCATGTAACTTCAGGCCACTGCACAAATATACAGTACCTGTCACTGTCTTGTCTTCCTATAGTGTTTACAGTTGAATGAAATGACCTATTTATGGATGTTGTTTTTCTCTCTCTCTTCTCCTCTCTCTCTCTCTCTCTATCTCTCTCTCTCTCTCTCTCTCTCTCTCTCTCTCTCTCTCTCTCTCTCTCTCTCTCTCTTCTCTCTCTCTCTCTCTCTCTCTCTCTCTCTCTCTCTCTCTCTCTCTCTCTCTCTCTCTCTCTCTCTCTCAATCCCTTTCTCTCCCTCTTTCCCTCTTCCTCTTTCTAACTCGGTCTGACAGTGAAAGGTCAATGCCCATTGGCTGCATGGGGGGCACTAGCTGATGTAAGAGCGTTGTCATGGTAACGTATGATAGGCAGTGTACTCTCCTAGCCAGACTCAGGGAGGGCAGGGACCCTTATACTAACCATGCCAAACCAGAGCCAGTCCTTGACTAAGACCAAGCCTGGGCCAAGCTATGACCACTACACACACTGAATGAGCCAAGAGAGAGAGATTAGCAACAAAAAAGTCTTAGCAGTAAGTTCTTTGGCAACGTTATTGTACCTTTAACAGTTGTGCCAATAAAGTTTGACTTTGAATGTGTGAGGGAGAGTGGAAGAGGAATAGAAGGGGAGGTGGGGTCAATTCTGTTATGTCTGTGAGTCACCATTATGCTGAGCTTGGCTCCCTGTTCATAAAAGAGGGATTACCAAAGTCTGCAGGCACATCTTTTCCTGTTTCTCCCTCTCTACCTTTATCTCTTCAGGCCTCGCTCGGACTGAGTAGAGAACAAGAGTACACATCTTTATCTCTTCAGGCCTCGCTCGGACTGAGTAGAGAACAAGAGTACACATCTTTATCTCTTCAGGCCTCGCTCGGACTGAGTAGAGAACAAGAGTACACATCTGTATCTCTTCAGGCCTCGCTCGGACTGAGTAGAGAACAAGAGTACACATCTTTATCTCTTCAGGCCTCGCTCGGACTGAGTAGAGAACAAGAGTACACATCTTTATCTCTTCAGGCCTCGCTCGGACTGAGTAGAGAACAAGAGTACACATCTGTATCTCTTCAGGCCTCGCTCGGACTGAGTAGAGAACAAGAGTACACATCTTTATCTCTTCAGGCCTCGCTCGGACTGAGTAGAGAACAAGAGTACACATCTTCATCTCTTCAGACCTCGCTCGGACTGAGTAGAGAACAAGAGTACACATCTTCATCTCTTCAGGCCTCGCTCGGACTGAGTAGAGAACAAGAGTACACATCTTCATCTCGTCAGGCCTCGCTCGGACTGAGTAGAGTACAAGAGTACACATCTTTATCTCTTCAGGCCTCGCTCGGACTGAGTAGAGAACAAGAGTACACATCTTTATCTCTTCAGGCCTCGCTCGGACTGAGTAGAGAACAAGAGTACACATCTTTATCTCTTCAGGCCTCGCTCGAACTGAGTAGAGAACAAGAGTACACATCTTTATCTCTTCAGGCCTCGCTCGGACTGAGTAGAGAACAAGAGTACACATCTTTTCCTATTTCTCCCTCTCTACCTGTATCTCTTCAGGCCTCGCTCGGACTGAGTAGAGAACAAGAGTATACATCTTCATCTCTTCAGGCCTCGCTCGGACTGAGTAGAGAACAAGAGTACACTTCTTCATCTCTTCAGGCCTCGCTCGGACTGAGTAGAGAACAAGAGTACACATCTTTATCTCTTCAGGCCTCGCTCGGACTGAGTAGAGAACAAGAGTACACATCTGTATCTCTTCAGGCCTCGCTCGGACTGAGTAGAGAACAAGAGTACACATCTTTATCTCTTCAGGCCTCGCTCGGACTGAGTAGAGAACAAGAGTACACATCTTTATCTCTTCAGGCCTCGCTCGGACTGAGTAGAGAACAAGAGTACACATCTTCATCTCTTCAGGCCTCGCTCGGACTGAGTAGAGAACAAGAGTACACATCTTCATCTCGTCAGGCCTCGCTCGGACTGAGTAGAGTACAAGAGTACACATCTTTATCTCTTCAGGCCTCGCTCGGACTGAGTAGAGAACAAGAGTACACATCTTTATCTCTTCAGGCCTCGCTCGGACTGAGTAGAGAACAAGAGTACACATCTTTATCTCTTCAGGCCTCGCTCGAACTGAGTAGAGAACAAGAGTACACATCTTTATCTCTTCAGGCCTCGCTCGGACTGAGTAGAGAACAAGAGTACACATCTTTTCCTATTTCTCCCTCTCTACCTGTATCTCTTCAGGCCTCGCTCGGACTGAGTAGAGAACAAGAGTATACATCTTCATCTCTTCAGGCCTCGCTCGGACTGAGTAGAGAACAAGAGTACACTTCTTCATCTCTTCAGGCCTCGCTCGGACTGAGTAGAGAACAAGAGTACACATCTTTATCTCTTCAGGCCTCGCTCGGACTGAGTAGAGAACAAGAGTACACATCTGTATCTCTTCAGGCCTCGCTCGGACTGAGTAGAGAACAAGAGTACACATCTTTATCTCTTCAGGCCTCGCTCGGACTGAGTAGAGAACAAGAGTACACATCTTTATCTCTTCAGGCCTCGCTCGGACTGAGTAGAGAACAAGAGTACACATCTTCATCTCTTCAGACCTCGCTCGGACTGAGTAGAGAACAAGAGTACACATCTTTATCTCTTCAGGCCTCGCTCGGACTGAGTAGAGAACAAGAGTACACATCTTTATCTCTTCAGGCCTCGCTCGGACTGAGTAGAGAACAAGAGTACACATCTTCATCTCTTCAGGCCTCGCTCGGACTGAGTAGAGAACAAGAGTACACATCTTCATCTCGTCAGGCCTCGCTCAGACTGAGTAGAGAACAAGAGTACACATCTTTATCTCTTCAGGCCTCGCTCGGACTGAGTAGAGAACAAGAGTACACATCTTTATCTCTTCAGGCCTCGCTCGGACTGAGTAGAGAACAAGAGTACACATCTTTATCTCTTCAGGCCTCGCTCGGACTGAGTAGAGAACAAGAGTACACATCTTTATCTCTTCAGGCCTCGCTCGGACTGAGTAGAGAACAAGAGTACACATCTTTTCCTATTTCTCCCTCTCTACCTGTATCTCTTCAGGCCTCGCTCGGACTGAGTAGAGAACAAGAGTATACATCTTCATCTCTTCAGGCCTCGCTCGGACTGAGTAGAGAACAAGAGTACACATCTTCATCTCTTCAGGCCTCGCTCGGACTGAGTAGAGAACAAGAGTACACATCTTCATCTCTTCAGGCCTCGCTCGGACTGAGTAGAGAACAAGAGTACACTTCTTCATCTCTTCAGGCCTCGCTCGGACTGAGTAGAGAACAAGAGTACACTTCTTCATCTCTTCAGGCCTCGCTCGGACTGAGTAGAGAACAAGAGTACACATCTTTATCTCTTCAGGCCTCGCTCGGACTGAGTAGAGAACAAGAGTACACATCTTCATCTCTTCAGGCCTCACTCGGACTGAGTAGAGAACAAGGGTACACATCTTTTCCTATTTCTCCCTCTCTACCTGTATCTCTTCAGGCCTCGCTCGGACTGAGTAGAGAACAAGAGTACACATCTTCATCTCTTCAGGCCTCGCTCGGACTGAGTAGAGAACAAGAGTACACATCTTCATCTCTTCAGGCCTCGCTCGGACTGAGTAGAGAACAAGAGTACACATCTTCATCTCTTCAGGCCTCGCTCGGACTGAGTAGAGAACAAGAGTACACATCTTCATCTCTTCAGGCCTCACTCGGACTGAGTAGAGAACAAGTGTACACTTCTTCATCTCTTCAGGCCTCGCTCGGACTGAGTAGAGAACAAGAGTACACTTCTTCATCTCTTCAGGCCTCGCTCGGACTGAGTAGAGAACAAGAGTACACATCTTTATCTCTTCAGGCCTCGCTCGGACTGAGTAGAGAACAAGAGTACACTTCTTCATCTCTTCAGGCCTCGCTCGGACTGAGTAGAGAACAAGAGTACACATCTTCATCTCTTCAGGCCTCGCTCGGACTGAGTAGAGAACAAGAGTACACATCTTTATCTCTTCAGGCCTCGCTCGGACTGAGTAGAGAACAAGAGTACACATCTTTATCTCTTCAGGCCTCGCTCGGACTGAGTAGAGAACAAGAGTACACATCTTTTCCTATTTCTCCCTCTCTACCTGTATCTCTTCAGGCCTCGCTCAGACTGAGTAGAGAACAAGAGTACACATCTTCATCTCTTCAGGCCTCGCTCGGACTGAGTAGAGAACAAAAGTACACATCTTCATCTCTTCAGGCCTCGCTCGGACTGAGTAGAGAACAAGAGTACACATCTTTATCTCTTCAGGCCTCGCTCGGACTGAGTAGAGAACAAGAGTACACATCTGTATCTCTTCAGGCCTCGCTCGGACTGAGTAGAGAACAAGAGTACACATCTTTATCTCTTCAGGCCTCGCTCGGACTGAGTAGAGAACAAGAGTACACATCTTTATCTCTTCAGGCCTCGCTCGGACTGAGTAGAGAACAAGAGTACACATCTTCATCTCTTCAGACCTCGCTCGGACTGAGTAGAGAACAAGAGTACACATCTTTATCTCTTCAGGCCTCGCTCGGACTGAGTAGAGAACAAGAGTACACATCTTTATCTCTTCAGGCCTCGCTCGGACTGAGTAGAGAACAAGAGTACACATCTTCATCTCTTCAGGCCTCGCTCGGACTGAGTAGAGAACAAGAGTACACATCTTCATCTCGTCAGGCCTCGCTCAGACTGAGTAGAGAACAAGAGTACACATCTTTATCTCTTCAGGCCTCGCTCGGACTGAGTAGAGAACAAGAGTACACATCTTTATCTCTTCAGGCCTCGCTCGGACTGAGTAGAGAACAAGAGTACACATCTTTATCTCTTCAGGCCTCGCTCGGACTGAGTAGAGAACAAGAGTACACATCTTTATCTCTTCAGGCCTCGCTCGGACTGAGTAGAGAACAAGAGTACACATCTTTTCCTATTTCTCCCTCTCTACCTGTATCTCTTCAGGCCTCGCTCGGACTGAGTAGAGAACAAGAGTATACATCTTCATCTCTTCAGGCCTCGCTCGGACTGAGTAGAGAACAAGAGTACACATCTTCATCTCTTCAGGCCTCGCTCGGACTGAGTAGAGAACAAGAGTACACATCTTCATCTCTTCAGGCCTCGCTCGGACTGAGTAGAGAACAAGAGTACACTTCTTCATCTCTTCAGGCCTCGCTCGGACTGAGTAGAGAACAAGAGTACACATCTTTATCTCTTCAGGCCTCGCTCGGACTGAGTAGAGAACAAGAGTACACATCTTTTCCTATTTCTCCCTCTCTACCTGTATCTCTTCAGGCCTCGCTCGGACTGAGTAGAGAACAAGAGTATACATCTTCATCTCTTCAGGCCTCGCTCGGACTGAGTAGAGAACAAGAGTACACTTCTTCATCTCTTCAGGCCTCGCTCGGACTGAGTAGAGAACAAGAGTACACATCTTTATCTCTTCAGGCCTCGCTCGGACTGAGTAGAGAACAAGAGTACACATCTGTATCTCTTCAGGCCTCGCTCGGACTGAGTAGAGAACAAGAGTACACATCTTTATCTCTTCAGGCCTCGCTCGGACTGAGTAGAGAACAAGAGTACACATCTTTATCTCTTCAGGCCTCGCTCGGACTGAGTAGAGAACAAGAGTACACATCTTCATCTCTTCAGACCTCGCTCGGACTGAGTAGAGAACAAGAGTACACATCTTTATCTCTTCAGGCCTCGCTCGGACTGAGTAGAGAACAAGAGTACACATCTTTATCTCTTCAGGCCTCGCTCGGACTGAGTAGAGAACAAGAGTACACATCTTCATCTCTTCAGGCCTCGCTCGGACTGAGTAGAGAACAAGAGTACACATCTTTATCTCTTCAGGCCTCGCTCGGACTGAGTAGAGAACAAGAGTACACATCTTTATCTCTTCAGGCCTCGCTCGGACTGAGTAGAGAACAAGAGTACACATCTTTATCTCTTCAGGCCTCGCTCGGACTGAGTAGAGAACAAGAGTACACATCTTTATCTCTTCAGGCCTCGCTCGGACTGAGTAGAGAACAAGAGTACACATCTTTTCCTATTTCTCCCTCTCTACCTGTATCTCTTCAGGCCTCGCTCGGACTGAGTAGAGAACAAGAGTATACATCTTCATCTCTTCAGGCCTCGCTCGGACTGAGTAGAGAACAAGAGTACACATCTTCATCTCTTCAGGCCTCGCTCGGACTGAGTAGAGAACAAGAGTACACATCTTCATCTCTTCAGGCCTCGCTCGGACTGAGTAGAGAACAAGAGTACACTTCTTCATCTCTTCAGGCCTCGCTCGGACTGAGTAGAGAACAAGAGTACACTTCTTCATCTCTTCAGGCCTCGCTCGGACTGAGTAGAGAACAAGAGTACACATCTTTATCTCTTCAGGCCTCGCTCGGACTGAGTAGAGAACAAGAGTACACATCTTCATCTCTTCAGGCCTCACTCGGACTGAGTAGAGAACAAGGGTACAAATCTTTTCCTATTTCTCCCTCTCTACCTGTATCTCTTCAGGCCTCGCTCGGACTGAGTAGAGAACAAGAGTACACATCTTCATCTCTTCAGGCCTCGCTCGGACTGAGTAGAGAACAAGAGTACACATCTTCATCTCTTCAGGCCTCGCTCGGACTGAGTAGAGAACAAGAGTACACATCTTCATCTCTTCAGGCCTCGCTCGGACTGAGTAGAGAACAAGAGTACACATCTTCATCTCTTCAGGCCTCACTCGGACTGAGTAGAGAACAAGTGTACACTTCTTCATCTCTTCAGGCCTCGCTCGGACTGAGTAGAGAACAAGAGTACACTTCTTCATCTCTTCAGGCCTCGCTCGGACTGAGTAGAGAACAAGAGTACACATCTTTATCTCTTCAGGCCTCGCCTGGACTGAGTAGAGAACAAGAGTACACTTCTTCATCTCTTCAGGCCTCGCTCGGACTGAGTAGAGAACAAGAGTACACATCTTCATCTCTTCAGGCCTCGCTCGGACTGAGTAGAGAACAAGAGTACACATCTTTATCTCTTCAGGCCTCGCTCGGACTGAGTAGAGAACAAGAGTACACATCTTTATCTCTTCAGGCCTCGCTCGGACTGAGTAGAGAACAAGAGTACACATCTTTATCTCTTCAGGCCTCGCTCGGACTGAGTAGAGAACAAGAGTACACATCTTTATCTCTTCAGGCCTCGCTCGGACTGAGTAGAGAACAAGAGTACACATCTTTTCCTATTTCTCCCTCTCTACCTGTATCTCTTCAGGCCTCGCTCGGACTGAGTAGAGAACAAGAGTATACATCTTCATCTCTTCAGGCCTCGCTCGGACTGAGTAGAGAACAAGAGTACACATCTTCATCTCTTCAGGCCTCGCTCGGACTGAGTAGAGAACAAGAGTACACATCTTCATCTCTTCAGGCCTCGCTCGGACTGAGTAGAGAACAAGAGTACACTTCTTCATCTCTTCAGGCCTCGCTCGGACTGAGTAGAGAACAAGAGTACACATCTTTATCTCTTCAGGCCTCGCTCGGACTGAGTAGAGAACAAGAGTACACATCTTCATCTCTTCAGGCCTCACTCGGACTGAGTAGAGAACAAGAGTACACATCTTTATCTCTTCAGGCCTCGCTCGGACTGAGTAGAGAACAAGAGTACACATCTTCATCTCTTCAGGCCTCGCTCGGACTGAGTAGAGAACAAGAGTACACATCTTCATCTCTTCAGGCCTCGCTCGGACTGAGTAGAGAACAAGAGTACACATCTTCATCTCTTCAGGCCTCACTCGGACTGAGTAGAGAACAAGAGTACACATCCTCCCCTTTCCCCCTTTCTCATCCCTTACTCCCCTAACATCCCCTTAAGCATTCTGCCCGTATTCATCCATTCAAGAAATCCTCTCATCCTCCTCTCCCCTGTCTCTCCCTTCCTTTCTCTCAGTCTTTCCCTCCTCTGTTTCCTAGCAAGAAAAATACAACAATAATAAATGATTCAGATTTTTTTTTTCCCAAAGAAAGAAAAAGCTTGACTCGGCAGTTTGACTGTAAGACAGGAGAAGGCAATAAAACTTGCATTAGATGCCAGATTCTGCAATCAGGCCGGGGTATGAAGAATTCATCTTATCTTCCCCACGCACACAGCGGAGGACAAGAGAACCCATTATGGGATGTTTTCATCCGTTGTGGCGTCTCAAGTCTCACTTCGGAACAGATAACAGCGCTCTTGTCGCCCTGACAACGCCCTTATGTGTTAGTAAACAAACGGCTGTGTGGTTCAGACGAACCGAGAAGGACAGGGGGGTTCAGAGAGACAATCTACACTGAAAGGAGGGATGGAAGGATGGATGGATGAAGGACCCACGGGAGAGATAAACCGCTCTTCCTCTCTTCTCCCGACTCCAAAGCCAAGGACATCCATATGCCGCAAACAAAGGGATGGATTAAAAAGAAAGAGGCAGAGAACGGAGCGATCAACAAGGCTAATCAACACCTCTTTAATACCGAGCACCATGGGTAATAATAATATCTTCCCTAAGGTCAACTAGGACTTAAAGCCCTGGTATATAGGCCTACACAAGAAAAATAAAGGAATGAAAAATACACACGGACACCCACCCATACACTTTACCCCCCCCCCACCCCCCCCCCACCCCCAGCAGGCAGGTGTCTGTGGTTGTGCATTGGAAAGCAGGAGAAAGCAGGGCTGTTCCGTTTACAGGCATTAGCACATAGAAATGAATTTGTCACCTTCCATTAAGGGAAATGCAGCCCTTGTGGCTTGTCAATTATCTCTTAACAGTGGAGAAAACACACAACAGGACGCCTGTCCCGAGTTTCAGAGTGTTTGTGTGAATAAATAGTGTGTGTGTGTGTGTGTGTGTGTGTGTTTGTGCATGTGTGTGTCGGTGTGTATATCTGCGTATGCCTGAGTGCATCAGTATGTGAGTGTGACTATGTTCGACAAAAGGCTCGTTACTAGTAAAGTCCTTCATTATTTCTGAGATTAATTTCTGCGATATAGTTGCCCGTGGTCCGTTTACAGTAATGTGACAGAGAGAGAGAGACAGTAGCATTGTGTTTAGATTCTGCCTTCTGTCTTCAAACTCTCTCTCCCTCTCCTCCCTCACACTCTCTCTCTCCACCCTCACACTCTCTCTCTCCTCTCTCTCCTCCCTCACACTCTCTCTCTCTCCTCCCTCACTCTCTCTCTCCTCCCTCACACGCTCTCTCTCCTCCCTCACTGTGTCTTGTGGAACATTTGCACATTATTAGAAGGATAATGAATATCAACTATGTTCGACAAATGTATTTTGGGAAGCACAAAAAAATTAAAATCTCATGTCGCTCTCTCTGTGTGAAGTCACATTCTGTGTGTCTAGAGAGAGAGAGAAAACATGGTGGATTATACCATAAGGACAGAATGTTCCAAAACATACACATGTATGACTGTAAAGTTTCTATAGCGATGTACAGTAGGATGGTGTTGATGTCAACATTGCTGTAATGTAGCCGAGTGTACAACATTACACCTTAACCACTGCGCCACCCGGGAGGCTCCACAGCTGTAATGTTGAGGTGTAGTAGTTGACATACAGCTGTAATGTTGAGGTGTAGTAGTTGACATACAGCTGTAATGTTGAGGTTGTAGTAGTTGACATACAGCTGTAATGTTGAGGTGTAGTAGTTGACATACAGCTGTAATGTTGAGGTGTAGTAGTTGACATACAGCTGTAATGTTGAGGTGTAGTAGTTGACATACAGCTGTAATGTTGAGGTGTAGTAGTTGACATACAGCTGTAATGTTGAGGTGTAGTAGTTGACATACAGCTGTAATGTTGAGGTGTAAGTATTTGACATACAGCTGTAATGTTGAGGTGTAGTAGTTGACATACAGCTGTAATGTTGAGGTGTAGTAGTTGACATACAGCTGTAATGTTGAGGTGTAGTAGTTGACATACAGCTGTAATGTTGAGGTGTAGTAGTTGACATACAGCTGTAATGTTGAGGTGTAGTAGTTAACATACAGCTGTAATGTTGAGGTGTAGTAGTTGACATACAGCTGTAATGTTGAGGTGTAGTAGTTAACATACAGCTGTAATGTTGAGGTGTAGTAGTTGACATACAGCTGTAATGTTGAGGTGTAGTAGTTGACATACAGCTGTAATGTTGAGGTGTAGTAGTTAACATACAGCTGTAATGTTGAGGTGTAGTAGTTGACATACAGCTGTAATGTTGAGGTGTAGTAGTTGACATACAGCTGTAATGTTGAGGTGTAGTAGTTGACATACAGCTGTAATGTTGAGGTGTAGTAGTTGACATACAGCTGTAATGTTGAGGTGTAGTAGTTGACATACAGTTTAAGAGGGTTGACGTAAACGTTGCAGTAAGGTATAGTGTATGATCTTAATGTTGCCGCAACATCACGCTGTTGTGACAGTGGTCCTGTAACGCTGTGTGAGTGTTGGGAATGTGTTACCGTAACGTTCCAGTGGTTTTGATGATGTTGCCGTGTAGTGAGACTCTCTAATTGGCTCACCTGTCTCTCAGCCATCTGGAGCTCTGTTAAAAACTCCACGCACGCACGCACGCACACACGCACACACACACAGTGTACAAACCAAAAAGGCTTAAATCCACCAATCAGTGCAGATGAAGGCGAGGAGACCGGTTAAAGAAGGATTTGTAAGCCTTGAGACAAATTGAGACATGGGTTGTGTGTGTGTGCCATTCAGAGTGTGAATGGGCAAGACAAAATATTTAAGTGCCTTTGAACAGGGTATGGTAGTAGGTGCCAGGTGCACCGGTTTGTGTTAAGATCCGCAACGCTGCTGGGTTTTTCACGCTCAACAGTTTCCTGTGTGTATTAAGAATGGTCCACCACCCAAAGGACATCCAGCCTACTTGACACAACTGTGGGAAGCAGTGGGGTCAACATGGGCCAGCCTCCTTGTGGAACGCTTTCCACACCTTGTAGAGTCCATGCCCAGGTGAATTCAGCCTGTTCTGAGGGAAAAGGGGGTGGTCCCCCTGAATCCCAATATTAGGAAGGTGTTCTTAATGTTTGTACACACACACAAACAGAAGGAGAGAAATTCTGATACACACATTGTAAACTGAAGCTCTACTGTGTACTGAAGAACTACTGAATACTGAAGAACTACTGTATACTGAAGAACTACTGTATACTGAAGAACTACTGTAGTCTGATGAATTACTGTATACTGAAGAACTACTGTATACTGAAGATCTACTGTATACTGAAGAACTACTGTAGTCTGAAGAACTACTGTATACTGAAGAACTACTGTAGTCTGACAAATTACTGTATACTGAAGAACTACTGTATACTGAAGAACTACTGTAGTCTGAAGAACTACTGTATACTGAAGAACTACTGTAGTCTGACGAATTACTGTATACTGAAAACCTAGTGTATACTGAAGAACTACTGTATACTGAAGAACTACTGTATACTGAAGAACTACTGTAGTCTGAAGAACTACTGTATACTGAAGAACTACTATATACTGAAGATCTACTGAATACTGAAGAACTACTGTAGTCTGATGAATTACTGTATA
>NC_034182.2:7837865-7847865 GCF_002021735.2 Oncorhynchus kisutch
CCTTGACTCAGGGGAATAACACACACATACAATCACCTCTCCACTCCACACACACACACACACACACACACTGGTCTCATTCTGTCCCAAGTAATCTGAGTGAACAGAGTGGCCCATCTCTATTTCCTGTTCCACCGGGTCTCCATCCTCTCCTTCTTTTTCATCTTCCTCTCTATCCCTCTGTTCTTCCTACTGCGTGGAAATAAATTGGTCCCTGGGCCCTGCCAGTGGAGACTCAACTCTCCTGTTTGTGTGTCCACACAATTATGCACACACACACACACACACACATCACACTTCCTCTCCTCCAGAGCAGCAAGCTGCAGCCTATTAGTGTGCTTTGTGTCTCATAGATAAATACAATAATAAAGCATTAGCTATTCCCTTATTAATAATATATGTGTGTGTGTGTGTGGTGTGTGTGTGTGTGTGTGTGTGTGTGTGTGTGTGTGTGTGTGTGTGTGTGTGTGTGTGTGTGTGTGTGTGGTGTGTGTTTTATGATGAAATGTTGGGAAAAACACAAGAACAGCTATCCCCTCCCCAGCACAGTGGCCAATTGCCAGTCTTTTCTGCATTTGCATTTCAAAGGGTTACGTTTTGTCCGTTTCATCTCAGACCATGATGCTAACTAACCCACCCATTATTCAACTACCCACACACACACACACACACACACACACACACAAAGACATGCAACCCATACATGAGAAGATATACATTAACATTGAATGTACAAAACATTAGGAACACCTGTTCTTTCCATGACAGACTGACCAGGTGAATCCATGTGAAAGCTATGATCCCTTACTGATGTCACCTGTTAAATCCACCAATCAGTGCAGATGAAGGGGAGGAGACAGTTTAAAGAAGGATTTTCAAGCCTTGAGACAATTGAGACATGGATTGTGTATGTATGCCATTCAGGGTGAATGGGTAAGACAAAATATTGAAGTGGCTTCGAACGGGGGTATGGTAGTAAGTGCCATCACACTCAACAGTTTCCTGTGTGTATCAAGAATGGTCCACCGGGGGTACGGTGGTGTGTATAGCCACCCCCATATCATTCTATTGGCCATTACACCATCTGTACACCGTGAACTATGAAGGGAACATCTGACACACACACACACACAGTACGCACACAGCATCGTTGGTAGGAGCGTTGGGCCAGTAACCTTTCGAATCCCTGAGCTGACAAGGTACAAACCTGTCATTCTGCCCCTGAGCAAGGCAGTTAACCCACTGTTCCCCTGAGTAAGGCAGTTAACCCACTGTTCCCCTGAGCAAGGCAGTTAACCCACAGTTCCCCTGAGCAAGGCAGTTAACCCACAGTTCCCCTGAGCAAGGCAGTTAACCCACTGTTCCCCTGAGCAAGGCAGTTAACCCACTGTTCCCCTGAGCAAGGCAGTTAACCCACTGTTCCCCTGAGCAAGGCAGTTAACCCACTGTTCCCCTGAGCAAGGCAGTTAACCCACTGTTCCCCTGAGCAAGGCAGTTAACCCACTGTTCCCCGGGCCCGAAGACGTGGATGTCGATTGAGGCAGCCCCCCCCCCCGCACCTCTCTGATCCAGAGGGTTAAATGCAGAAGACACATTTCATTTGAATTCATTCAGTTGTACAACTGACTAGGTTTCCCCCTTTCCCTGGTACCCTACCAACAATGCATCAAAAAGATACACATTTCAAACTCCATTGTATAGCTTAATGACAATGCCAGCTCTGGCATGAAAGGAATATCAGAGTTGAGAGCAATGTTAGATCACGGTCCTGTACAGTACAGTACATAGCCCCATACAGACTCCATAATAACTGAGGTCGGCTGTGCATCAACATAGCTTATGATAACACAGTCACTAGCCTCAACAGACTAGATATTACACCACTACCAGGGTGGAGGAAATAAACACCAAAGACAGGGAATATCCCAAACATGAGCCCTCCCTGAGAGTAGAAGTCCATGTAGATTGAATGGTTATTTTGCGTTACATTAGCGTTGTGGTCGTGCTGTGGGTGTCTGCAGGCATTCAGACAGGCATTCACACAGGCATTCACACAGGCATTCACACAGGCATTCACATAGCATTCACACAGGCATTCACACAGGCATTCACACAGGCATTCAGACAGGCATTCAGACAGGCATTCACACAGGCATTCACACAGGCATTCAGACAGGCATTCACACAGGCATTCAGACAGGCATTCACACAGGCATTCACACAGGCATTCACACAGGCATTCACACAGGCATTCAAACAGGCATTCACACAGGCATTCACACGGGCATTCACACAGGCATTCACACAGGCATTCAGACAGGCATTCACACAGGCATATTTGGCAATTTGACACGCAGTCACTGGGGCTGCTGCATTAGAGCTGCATCACTGGAGAAACAGGGAGCCAGCTGCCAACACACTAAGATATATCCCTCCCTGGTTACCCTGGTTACATGGTCCTCACAGAGACACACTAAGATATATCCCTCCCTGGTTACCCTGGTTAAATGGTCCTCACAGAGACACACTAAGATATATCCCTCCCTGGTTACCCTGGTTACATGGTCCTCACAGAGACACACTAAGATATATCCCTCCCTGGTTACCCTGGTTACATGGTCCTCACAGAGACACACTAAGATATATCCCTCCCTGGTTACCCTGGTTACATGGTCCTCACAGAGACACACTAAGATATATCCCTCCCTGGTTACCCTGGTTACATGGTCCTCACAGAAACACACTAAGATATATCCCTCCCTGGTTACCCTGGTTACATGGTCCACACAGAAACACACTAAACTATATCCCTCCCTGGTTACATGGTCCTCACAGAGACACACTAAGATATATCGCTCCCTGGTTACCCTGGTTACATGGTCCTCACAGAGACACACTAAGATATATCCCTCCCTGGTTACCCTGGTTACATGGTCCACACAGAAACACACTAAACTATATCCCTCCCTGGTTACATGGTCCTCACAGAGACACACTAAGATATATCGCTCCCTGGTTACCCTGGTTACATGGTCCTCACAGAGACACACTAAGATATATCCCTCCCTGGTTACCCTGGTTACATGGTCCTCACAGAGACACACTAAGATATATCCCTCCCTGGTTACATGGTCCTCACAGAGACACACTAAGATCTATCCCTCCCTGGTTACCCTGGTTACATGGTCCTCACAGAGACACACTAAGATATATCCCTCCCTGGTTACCCTGGTTACATGGTCCTCACAGAGACACACTAACATATATCCCTCCTTGGTTACCCTGGTTACATGGTCCTCACAGAGACACACTAAGATATATCCCTCCTTGGTTACCCTGGTTACATGGTCCTCACAGAGACATACCTACCTCCATCTGTCTCTCTCCAGTCTCTCCATTACTTTACCAAACATCTCGAACACTCTCCCCCTCCATCTCTCTTCTTCCTTCTCATATCTATCATCCCCATCTTCCCTCTCTCTCTCCCTCTCACCCTGTAAATCCTCTCCCCTCCCAATCTCTCTCTCCAACTCTCTCCTCTCAATCTCTCTCTCCCTGACTCTCTCCTCCCAATCTCTCTCTCTCCAACTCTCTCCTCCCCATCACTCTCTCTCTACAATTCTATCCTCCCCATCTCTCTCTCTCTCCAACTCTATCCTCCCCATCTCTCTCTCTCTCCAACTCTCTCCTCCCCATCTCCCTCTCTCCAACTCTCTCCTCCCCATCTCTCTCTCTCCAACTCTCTCCATCTCTCTCTCTCCAACTCTCTCCTCCCCATCTCTCTCTCTCCAACTCTCTCCTCCCCATCTCTCTCTCCATCTCTCTCTCTCTCCAACTCTCTCCTCCCCATCTCTCTCCCCATCTCTCTCTCTCCAACTCTCTCCTCCCCATCTCTCTCTCTCTCCAACTCTCTCCTCCCCATCTCTCTCTCTCCAACTCTCTCCTCTCCATCTCTCTCTCTCTCTCCAACTCTCTCCTCCCCATCTCTCTCTCTCTCCAACTCTCTCCTCCCCATCTCTCTCTCCAACTCTCTCCTCCCCATCTCTCTCTCTCCAACTCTCTCCTCCCCATCTCTCTCCTCCCCATCTCTTTCTCCTCCCCATCTCTCTCTCCCCATCTCTTTCTCCTCCCCATCTCTCTCCTCCCCATCTCTCTCTCCCCAACTCTCCTCCCCATCTCTCTCTCTCTCCAACTCTCTCTCTCTCTAACTCTCTCTCTCTCCAACTCTCTCCTCCCCATCTCTCTCCTCCCCATCTCTCTCTCTCCAACTCTCTCCTCCCCATCTCTCTCTCTCTCCAACTCTCTCCTCCCCATCTCTCTCTCTCTCCAACTCTCTCCTCCCCATCTCTCTCTCCAACTCTCTCCTCCCCATCTCTCTCTCCAACTCTCTCCTCCCCATCTCTCCTCCCCATCTCTCTCTCTCCAACTCTCTCCATCTCTCTCTCTCTCCAACTCTCTCCTCCCCATCTCTCTCTCCCCATCTCTCTCCTCCCCATCTCTCTCTCCAACTCTCTCCTCCCCATCTCTCTCTCTCTCCAACTCTCTCCTCCCCATCTCTCTCTCCCCATCTCTCTCTCTCTCCAACTCTCTCCTCCCCATCTCTCTCTCCCCAACTCTCTCCTCCCCATCTCTCTCTCTCTCCAACTCTCTCCTTCCCAACTCTCTCCATCCCCACGGACTTCCTCATCTTTATCTCCTCCCTATTTTTTCTAGTTGTCGTTCCCTCGTTTCACAGGCCCTCTTCCTCTCCTTCTAACAGCCCATCTGTCTTTCACACTTCTTTTAACACTCGCTTCCACGCCTGCCATGTTCTCACACACACGTAACACACACATAAACCCATGCATGTACGCACACATCTTCATACGCTCACTCACACACACACACACACACATCATTCGCAGCTCTCTCTTTTTTCACACTCAAACTAAAACTCCTAAATCTCTCATAATCTACTTCAACAGATGTGTGTGTGTGGGTGTGTGTGTGTGTGTGTGTATGGTTGGCTAACAAACTCAGAGACTGTGCCAGGTCTTAAGTCCGGCCAGCTGTGTTGAAGGTATGATGTCAGATGGGGCCCACCCTCAACATTCATACAATACTCCCATTGGATGATTATTATCTGTGACATCATACCAAGCAAAACAGGGGGTTGGGATTGGGCGAGCCCTGGTGCTGAGTGACATCATGGTCTTCACATCTTAAAGGGGCACTGTTAACCCTTTCATATACTTTCTACACGAATACCAGATGTAATGACGGTGAACATACAACAGTACATTTAAATGATAAAAGTTGGATCATTTAAATGTAATTTATAATCCATTCTGTACAAATCTAAATGATATTAGCATATGAATAGTTGGATTTTGTATAATTTCATATAGGGATGGATGTCAGGGATGTGAGGCAGGGAGAGAGAGAACGAGAGGAGAGAGAGAAGGACAGAGGCAGACTGAGCAATGAGCTGGAGACAGAAAGACAGTGAAGGAGAAAGAGCCTCACTAATCAGATTTCCATCCAACCTTTTTACGCGCGTAAAGTGCATGTCGGATAACAAAATGTCACGACAGGCCTGATGGATACAGGAAATCTGTCGGTAAACTTCCCAAATGTCGACAAAACAAAATAGGTTACAAAAGGTGGGATCTTTTTGTGTCTGTGAAATTAATTGTACGAGAAATGCAGGTGGAAGTGCTTTTATGCACAAATATTGCTATAATAACCATCATATCGAAGGAAACTTGGAGTGACGTGGTGTGTTCTGTGCTCCTCCCACTACAACTCAGGAAAGCCTACAGTTTATTAGGCTACAGATGAAATCAGTTGTGATGAACTTCACAGGGTGGTGAAAGTATCAAGGGTTGTATTCTGGTGACATGACAAGTGAAAATGTTGTCCACAATAATGTCATTAAGTCGGCTATAGTCCTACCCACACTGTACCTGAGAGCTATAGTCCTACCCACACTGTACCTGAGAGCTATAGTCCTACCCACACTGTACCTGAGAGCTATAGCCCTACCCACACTGTACCTGAGAGCTATTGTCCTACCCACACTGTACCTGAGAGCTATAGCCCTACCCACACTGTACCTGAGCGCTATAGTCCCACCCACACTGTACCTGAGAGCTATAGCCCCACCCACACTGTACCTGAGAGCTATAGTCCTACCCACACTGTACCTGAGAGCTATAGCCCTACCCACACTGTACCTGAGCGCTATAGTCCCACCCACACTGTACCTGAGAGCTATAGTCCTACCCACACTGTACCTGAGAGCTATAGTCCCACCCACACTGTACCTGAGAGCTATAGTCCCACCCACACTGTACCTGAGAGCTATAGTCCTACCCACACTGTACCTGAGATCTATAGTCCTACCCACACTGTACCTGAGATCTATAGTCCCACCCACACTGTACCTGAGAGCTATAGTCCTACCCACACTGTACCTGAGATCTATAGTCCTACCCACACTGTACCTGAGAGCTATAGTCCCACCCACACTGTACCTGAGAGCTATAGTCCTACCCACACTGTACCTGAGAGCTATAGTCCCACCCACACTGTACCTGAGAGCTATAGTCCTACCCACACTGTACCTGAGATCTATAGTCCTACCCACACTGTACCTGAGAGCTATAGCCCTACCCACACTGTACCTGAGAGCTATAGTCCCACCCACACTGTACCTGAGAGCTATAGACCTACCCACACTGTACCTGAGAGCTATAGTCCTACCCACACTGTACCTGAGAGCTATAGTCCCACCCACACTGTACCTGAGATCTATAGTCCCACCCACACTGTACCTGAGAGCTATAGTCCCACCCACACTGTACCTGAGATCTATAGTCCCACCCACACTGTACCTGAGAGCTATAGTCCCACCCACACTGTACCTGAGAGCTATAGTCCCACCCACACTGTACCTGAGAGATAGATTCCCACCCACACTGTACCTGAGAGCTATAGTCCTACCCACACTGTACCTGAGAGCTATAGTCCTACCCACACTGTACCTGAGAGCTATAGTCCCACCCACACTGTACCTGAGATCTATAGTCCCACCCACACTGTACCTGAGATCTATAGTCCCACCCACACTGTACCTGAGAGCTATAGTCCCACCCACACTGTACCTGAGAGCTATAGTCCCACCCACACTGTACCTGAGAGCTATAGTCCCACCCACACTGTACCTGAGAGCTATAGTCCCACCCACACTGTGCCTGAGAGCTATAGTCCCACCCACACTGTACCTGAGAGCTATAGTCCTACCCACACTGTACCTGAGAGCTATAGTCCTACTCACACTGTACCTGAGAGCTATAGTCCCACCCACACTGTACCTGAGATCTATAGTCCCACCCACACTGTACCTGAGTGCTATAGTCCCACCCACACTGTACCTGGGAGCTATAGTCCCACCCACACTGTACCTGAGAGCTATAGTCCTACCCACACTGTACCTGAGAGCTATAGTCCTACCCACACTGTACCTGAGAGCTATAGTCCTACCCACACTGTACCTGAGAGCTATAGTCCCACCCACACTGTACCTGAGATCTATAGTCCCACCCACACTGTACCTGAGAGCTATAGTCCCACCCACACTGTACCTGAGATCTATAGTCCCACCCACACTGTACCTGAGATCTATAGTCCCACCCACACTGTACCTGAGAGCTATAGTCCCACCCACACTGTAACTGAGAGCTATAGTCCCACCCGCACTGTACCTGAGAGCTATAGTCCCACACACACTGTACCTGAGATCTATAGTCCTACCCACACTGTACCTGAGATCTATAGTCCCACCCACACTGTACCTGAGAGCTATAGTCCCACACACACTGTACCTGAGAGCTATAGTCCCACCCACACTGTACCTGAGAGCTATAGTCCCACCCACACTGTACCTGAGAGCTATAGTCCCACCCACACTGTACCTGAGAGCTATAGTCCTACCCACACTGTACCTGAGAGCTATAGTCCCACCCACACTGTACCTGAGAGCTATAGTCCCACCCACACTGTACCTGAGAGCTAAACCTTTAGTAGGGTTGAAAATGCCACGGAATCTGATTTATCTTGTATTTGTTATTCGGTATATGGAACTTGAACTGCAACAGTTCTCTTTATGTCCGTCATCATAGTGCAACAAGTCAACTTGATGGAGACGCATCTCTGGTCGGAAAATGCAGATCTTTTATTTACACAGATTTGAACATGTTTGCTAATTGGCTGGAGAGAGGGATGGAGGGATGAAAAGAGGGAGAATGAGAGAGGGAGGGAACAGCACAGGGTAGGCTATTGGGGAGACAGTGTTGCTAGGCCTCATTTACCCTGAGATATTCAAAGGGTGGGTGCACTCATCCAGGCTAAAAACCCTCCTACATCGCTCTCTCCATCCTCCACACCTCTCCATCCTCCACACCTCTCCATCCTACACACCTCTCCATCCTACACACCTCTCCATCCTACACACCTCTCCATCCTACACACCTCTCCATCCTCCACACCTCTCCATCCTACACACCTCTCCATCCTACACACCTCTCCATCCTACACACCTCTCCATCCTCCACACCTCTCCATCCTCCACACCTCTCCATCCTCCACACCTCTCCATCCTACACACCTCTCCATCCTACACACCCCTCCATCCTCCACACCTCTCCATCCTACACACCTTAGGCCTCCCTGACCCCCCCCCCCCCCCCTTATCATGCCTGGAGGTAAAGACACCCTCCCTCCCTCCCACCTCTATCCCCCATCCTCTCCTCTGCTATCCCCCTCTCCCGCCATCCTAGTTTAATAGCAGCGCTACAGTTCAACTCCATTAGGCCAGACCTCACAGAGGCTAAATGAGCCTTTCTGAAGGCATGCGTTACACACTACGAGGGCCACCGTGCTACCCTATAAATACTGTGTGTATGGGGATCTGAGAGGGGAAGTCATTATACCATGCTGTCATCATGTGACATGTGACATCATCAAAACACAGATACTAAGAGAGAAGAGGAGAGAGTAATGGATGTTGTGTAAGTTCTCCACCCAGGGGAGGGAGGACAAAGGGAGAGAAGAGGCCCTCCCCTCCTCCTTCCTCTCCCCTCCATGCCGCTCTCCCCCGTTCCCCCTCAAGCCTCCCTCCAGCTAGGCACCAGCCCCCAGCACCATATTGTGCAATATGTTGAGAAGAGGAAAATAGTAAAAGAGAGAAGAGAAGGATGGAGAAAAAGGAATAGAGGGATGAGAGGAAGAGCGAAAGGCCAGCACCATGTTGCAGATCTGCAGGCCAGTGGCATGAACCCCATCCAACCAAACTGGATGAGAAAGAGAAAGAAAGAGAGAGAGAGAGAGAGAGAGAGAGAGACAGAGAGAGAGAGAGAGAGAGAGAGAGAGAGAGAGAGACAGAGAGAGAGAGAAAGAGAGAGACAGAGACAGAGACAGAGAAAGAGAGAGAGAGAGAGAGACAGAGAGAGAGAGAAAGAGAGAGACAGAGACAGAGAGAAAGAGAGAGAGAGAGAGAGAGAGAGGAGAGAGAGAGAGAGACAGAGAGAGAGAGAGAGAGAGAGAGAGAGAGAGAGAGAGAGAGAGAGAGAGAAAAAGAGAGAGAGAGAGAGAGAGAGAAAAAGAGAGAGACAGAGAGAGAGAGAGAGATGCATAGTGAAATTAATAACACATTTTGAGTCATATGTACATCATTTCATTCATACATTTTCAACAATTGTTATGCAGACTCTGTTTCATAGATCAAACATACTTGGCAAACTGGATAACGACTCATATTAAACTTTAGTCACGTTCCACTACCTTGTTAACCCAGACTGATGCGCCACATAATTGAGCAGAATTAACGTTTGTTATAATTAGAAACAATTAGCGCTCTTTTCTAACTACCACATTCCATCAGAAGCTTTTATCAGCAGGGTCAGTGCCAACCATCCATTCCATCAGAAGCTTTTATCACCAGGGTCAATGCCAACCATCC
>NC_034182.2:7852865-7885543 GCF_002021735.2 Oncorhynchus kisutch
TCTCCTCTCTCCTCCTAACCCTCTCTCCTCTCCTCTCCTCTCCTCTCCCCTCCCCTCTCCTAACCCCTCGTATCTCTACTTTACATCCTCATCAGTAGGACAGTGATGATACCAGTATTGCAATATGTTTTTCATGGCAAAAATAAAAACAGGAAGCAGATCAAACTCTTTGGTCCTTTAAAAACTTGCTGTATGTAAAACATTGTGTGCAACAGCTTGGAAAATAAATGCGTGACTGGATGACAACATAATGATGTTTGTTTTTAATATTTAATATTAGAGTGGTTTTCCTAAAGAAGTTAAATCTGCTTTGTGTTTTATTGCCTTGCCACGATAGTAGCGAGTGTGGCGATACTGGTGTCGTCCCAGCCCTACTTATCATACCCTCACTTTCACCTCTTCTCTCTCCCCCACTCTCCTCTACTCTCTCCCTCCATTCCATAGTTTTATGGACCCCCCCCACACACACATACATACACACAAATCCCTCTAAAGTTGGCCCCAAAGGCAGCAGTAGGGTGGGAGTGTTATAGTGGGCAGGGAAGGGAGGTGCTAAGGGTGGTTCTCAAGTCATTGTTAAGGGTTAAACATGTTTTCCACAGTAATATACATCCATGATGTAAGCACACAGGGAAGGATAAATGAGATCCAGACCCCTGGGCCTCCTGCCCTAAAAACTCCCCCTCTCCTTCATTCTGATAACCATCTCTCCCATTCCTCCATCTCTCCCATTCCTCCACCCTTCTCCCCCTCCTCCCCTCTGGCTCACTATATCTCCCTTCAACTCCACCAGATTCCTTCTTTCACTCTCACTTCATGCCCAGTATTTCTTCCATCTCCCTGTCCCTCCCTCCCTCCCCTCCATCCAGTCCTCGTTTTCCTCAACTCACTCTCCTCCATCTCACCCTCCTCCTTCCCTCTCCCTTTCTCCCTGTGGTGTGAGTAAAGCTGATACCAAGTGATTTGAAATGGCTAGCAAGGCCATGGAGTAGCGGAGCAGCCTATACTACAGCAATGTCGTGGAATTCCACAACAACACTTAGAGTTGTCAGAGCAACACAGTGGAATTCTGTGTAACAGCACTGAGACAGTGGAATGTTCTGACGGGAGGAGGCTTTGAGGAGAACAGAACAGGGAACAGGCACAGAGACAGTAGAATGTTCTGACGGGAGGAGGCTTTGAGGAGAACAGAACAGGGAACAGGCACGGAGACAGTAGAATGTTCTGACGGGAGGAGGCTTTGAGGAGAACAGAACAGGGAACAGGCACAGAGACAGTAGAATGTTCTGACGGGAGGAGGCTTTGAGGAGAACAGAACAGGGAACAGGCACGGAGACAGTAGAATGTTCTGACGGGAGGAGGCTTTGAGGAGAACAGAACAGGGAACAGGCACTGAGACAGTAGAATGTTCTGACGGGAGGAGGCTTTGAGGAGAACAGAACAGGGAACAGGCACGGAGATAGTAGAATGTTCTGACGGGAGGAGGCTTTGAGGAGAACAGAACAGGGAACAGGCACAGAGACAGTAGAATTTTCTGACGGGAGGAGGCTTTGAGGAGAACAGGGAACAGGCACGGAGACAGTAGAATGTTCTGACGGGAGGAGGCTTTGAGGAGAACAGAACAAGGAACAGGCACGGAGACAGTAGAATGTTCTGACGGGAGGAGGCTTTGAGGAGAACAGGACAGGGAACAGGCACTGAGACAGTAGAATGTTCTGACGGGAGGAGGCTATGAGGAGAACAGAACAGGGAACAGGCACTGAGACAGTAGAATGTTCTGACGGAAGGAGGCTTTGAGGAGAACAGAACAGGGAACAGGCACGGAGACAGTAGAATGTTCTGACGGGAGGAGGCTTTGAGGAGAACAGAACAGGGAACAGGCACAGAGACAGTAGAATGTTCTGACGGGAGGAGGCTTTGAGGAGAACAGAACAGGGAACAGGCACGGAGACAGTAGAATGTTCTGACGGGAGGAGGCTTTGAGGAGAACAGAACAGGGAACAGGCACGGAGACAGTAGAATGTTCTGACGGGAGGAGGCTTTGAGGAGAACAGAACAGGGAACAGGCACGGAGACAGTAGAATGTTCTGACGGGAGGAGGCTTTGAGGAGAACAGAACAGGGAACAGGCACTGAGACAGTAGAATGTTCTGACGGGAGGAGGCTTTGAGGAGAACAGAACAGGGAACAGGCACGGAGACAGTAGAATGTTCTGACGGGAGGAGGCTTTGAGGAGAACAGAACAGGGAACAGGCACAGAGACAGTAGAATGTTCTGACGGGAGGAGGCTTTGAGGAGAACAGGGAACAGGCACGGAGACAGTAGAATGTTCTGACGGGAGGAGGCTTTGAGGAGAACAGAACAAGGAACAGGCACGGAGACAGTAGAATGTTCTGACGGGAGGAGGCTTTGAGGAGAACATAACAGGGAACAGGCACGGAGACAGTAGAATGTTCTGACGGGAGGAGGCTTTGAGGAGAACAGAACAGGGAACAGGCACTGAGACAGTAGAATGTTCTGACGGGAGGAGGCTTTGAGGAGAACAGAACAGGGAACAGGCACGGAGACAGTAGAATGTTCTGACGGGAGGAGGCTTTGAGGAGAACAGAACAGGGAACAGGCACAGAGACAGTAGAATGTTCTGACGGGAGGAGGCTTTGAGGAGAACAGGGAACAGGCACGGAGACAGTAGAATGTTCTGACGGGAGGAGGCTTTGAGGAGAACAGAACAAGGAACAGGCACGGAGACAGTAGAATGTTCTGATGGGAGGAGGCTTTGAGGAGAACAGAACAGGGAACAGGCACAGAGACAGTAAAATGTTTCTGACGGGAGGAGGCTTTGAGGAGAACAGAACAGGGAACAGGCACGGAGACAGTAGAATGTTCTGACGGGAGGAGGCTTTGAGGAGAACAGAACAAGGAACAGGCACGGAGACAGTAGAATGTTCTGACAGGAGGAGGCTTTGAGGAGAACAGAACAGGGAACAGGCACGGAGACAGTAGAATGTTCTGACGGGAGGAGGCTTTGAGGAGAACAGAACAGGGAACAGGCACGGAGACAGTAGAATGTTCTGACGGGAGGAGGCTTTGAGGAGAACAGAACAGGGAACAGGCACGGAGACAGTAGAATGTTCTGACGGGAGGAGGCTTTGAGGAGAACAGAACAGGGAACAGGCACGGAGACAGTAGAATGTTCTGACGGGAGGAGGCTTTGAGGAGAACAGAACAGGGAACAGGCACAGAGACAGTAGAATGTTCTGACGGGAGGAGGCTTTGAGGAGAACAGGGAACAGGCACGGAGACAGTAGAATGTTCTGACGGGAGGAGGCTTTGAGGAGAACAGAACAGGGAACAGGCACGGAGACAGTAGAATGTTCTGACGGGAGGAGGCTTTGAGGAGAACAGAACAGGGAACAGGCACGGAGACAGTAGAATGTTCTGACGGGAGGAGGCTTTGAGGAGAACAGAACAGGGAACAGGCACGGAGACAGTAGAATGTTCTGACGGGAGGAGGCTTTGAGGAGAACAGAACAGGGAACAGGCACTGAGACAGTAGAATGTTCCGACGGGAGGAGGCTTTGAGGAGAAGAGAACAGGGAACAGGCACTGAGACAGTAGAATGTTCTGACGGGAGGAGGCTTTGAGGAGAACAGAACAGGGAACAGGCACGGAGACAGTAGAATGTTCTGACGGGAGGAGGCTTTGAGGAGAACAGGGAACAGGCACGGAGACAGTAGAATGTTCTGACGGGAGGAGGCTTTGAGGAGAACAGAACAGGGAACAGGCACTGAGACAGTAGAATGTTCCGACGGGAGGAGGCTTTGAGGAGAACAGAACAGGGAACAGGCACTGAGACAGTAGAATGTTCTGACGGGAGGAGGCTTTGAGGAGAACAGAACAGGGAACAGGCACGGAGACAGTAGAATGTTCTGACGGGAGGAGGCTTTGAGGAGAACAGGGAACAGGCACGGAGACAGTAGAATGTTCTGACGGGAGGAGGCTTTGAGGAGAACAGAACAGGGAACAGGCACGGAGACAGTAGAATGTTCTGACGGGAGGAGGCTTTGAGGAGAACAGAACAGGGAACAGGCACGGAGACAGTAGAATGTTCTGACGGGAGTTGGCTTTGAGGAGAACAGAACAGGGAACAGGCACGGAGACAGTAGCGTCTTCAGATCTGAAGACAAATCCCTTTGGTGTTAGTTCTGCCTGGGCGACTGACACATGAATATTTCATGGTGTTGATGTTTAAATCCTGCTATTTGTGATGTGGCACGCTGTGTGAGTACGCGCGGCGATTCATTTGCATGGAGGGTGCTCGTTTGTGACGTGGGTTTGTACATAAGTATGTTCATTGTATGAAGGCATGTCGTGTAGATGTGTGTGTTTGTCGGATTTGAGGCGCCCGGGAACACCTTCAGGCATATGTTGAAGCATCCACATGCATGTTCCTCTGGGTCCCTCTCTGTTTCACAGCACACACAGACACACACACACACACTCACACTGACACTCACATTCACACTCACACACACACACACCATCCGTTTGTCAGCAACGTCCAGTGAGGTGTATGGCCTCACTAAGGTCAGGCTTTGGGAAGGGCTCCAAACATGCCTTTACAGGTCTGAACTTCACACAACCTGTGAAATGACTCCCCATTCACTATATAGTGCACTGCTTTGGGACCACAAAAGTAGTGGACTGAATAGGGAATAGGGTGCTATTTCAGATGCAGCCACAGTGTAAAAAACAACAACTGACATACACTCTCTGCTCTATAAAACATAAACACAGAGTGTACAAAACATTAGGAACACCTGCTCTTTCCATGACAGACTGACCAGGAGAATCCAGGTGAAATCTATGATCCCTTACTGATGTCACCTGTTAAATCCACTTCTATCAGTGTAGATGAAGGGGAGGAGACAGATTAAAGAATGATTTTTAGCCTTGAGACAATTGAGACATGGATTATGTATGTGTGCCATTCAAAGGGTGAATATTTCACTTCTCTAGGATAGGGGGCAGCATTCGGAATTTAAACTGCCTGCTACTCATCCACAGAAGATAAGATATGCATATTATTAGTTATTATTTGGATAGAAAACACTCTGAAGTTTCTAAAACTGTTTGAATCATGTCTGTGAGTATAACAGAACTTATGTAGCAGGCGAAACCCCGAGGACAAACCATTCAGATTGATTTTTTTGAGGTCACTCTCTTTTCAATGGTTTTTCATTGGGAATCCAGATTTCTAAGGGACCTTCTTGCAGTTCCTATCGCTTCCACTGGATGTCAACAGTCTTTAGAAATTGGTTGAGGTTTTTCCTTTGAGAAATGAAGAAGTTCAGAATGAGGCTCGAGGGAAGTGTACTCTTTGTTAGAGGCGCGTGACCAGAAAGCATGCTCCACTTTGTTTTCCTCCGGTATTGAACACAGATCATCCGGTCTTCAATTTGATCGATTATTTACGTAAAAAAATACCTAAAGTTGTATTACAAAAGCCGTTTGAAATGTTTGGACAATGCTTACAGGTAACTTTTGAGATATATTGTAGTCACGTTGTGCAAGTTGGAACCGGTGTTTTTCTGGATCAAACGCGCCAAATAAATTGACATTTTGGATATATATCGACGGAATTAATCAAACAAAAGGACCATTTGTGGTGTTTATGGGACACATTGGAGTGCCAACAGAAGAAGCTCGTCAAAGGTAAGGCATGAATTATATCTTTATTTCTGCCTTTTTTATTTCTGCCTCTCTTTGTTTACTGGGGTGCTATCCTCAGATAATAGCATTGTTTGCTTTCGCCGTAAAGCATTGTTGAAATTTGACATGTTGGCTGGATTCACAACAAGTGTAGGTTTAATTGATATATTGAATGTGTGATTTCAAAGGTTAATTTTTATAGTAATTTATTTGAATTTGGCGTTCTGCATTTTCACTGGATGTTGGCCAGGTGGGACACTACCGTCCCACATACCCCAGAGAGGTTTTAAGTGCCTTTGAACAGGGCATGGTAGTAGGTACCAGGCGCACCGGTTTGTGTTAACAACTGCAACACTGCTGGGTTTTTCACACTTCCTGTGTGTATCAAGAATGGTCCACCACCCAAAGGACATCCAGCCAAGTTGACACAACTGTGGGAATGACACAACACGGGCCAGCATCCCTGTGGAATGCTTTCGAGATCTTGTCGAGTCCATGCCCAAACGAATTGAGTCTGTTCTGAGGGCAAAACGGGTTGCAACTCAATATGACAAAGGTGTTCCTAATGTTTTGTACACTCAGTGCAGTCTCTCACTAACCGACATCTGCTGAACTCATTTCTGTCAGGAGCCTGATAAAAACCAGACCCGGTTTCTTCATCCAAGAGTGGAATTTCCGAGCTGTTAGACTTTCTATCTACCTCCCCCAAACTTCCTGGCTAAACGTCCCACCACTGGAAAGATCCAATCACCTACCTGGGACGAATATGTTGTTCTGTTTCTCACAACAGTTGCAGAATGTTACAGGGAGGTCGACAACCTCATGTAGTACGGCCTTAGGGAAAGGAAATAATTACAGAGTCTAATGAATACTCTTGATTAATGCCGGTGTCTGAGGAGAATCTTGCAAGCACACACACGCGCGCGCGCACACACACGCACACACACACACGCACGCGTGAAAGAGCGCAACAAACAATACACTCTGGTATGTATAACAGTGATAGAGAGGGAATAAGTGATTATGATCGACTCATTGTCTAGCTGTAGATTCTTGTACTGACAGACATAACATTGTTATATGTTGTAATGAACAACTTGACAATGGTTAGATAGAAATATACAGTGTAGAAGAGACCACTCAGAATTAAAGAACAGTGTCAGATCACACTGCACATCTATTAGTGTGGCCTAAACTCTGTCATGCCATTGGCTTAGGGCCAGCTGTGTAGCTGTCAGTGACAGATAGAGGGTCAGTACAGGGCCAGCTGTGTAGCTGTCAGTGACAGATAGAGGGTCAGTACAGGGCCAGCTGTGTAGCTGTCAGTGACAGATAGAGGGTCAGTACAGGGCCAGCTGTGTAGCTGTCAGTGACAGATAGAGGGTCAGTACAGGGCCAGGATGAGAGGAGTGACAGAGTGGGGCATAGACCTGCTAGAAGGCTCTAGTGGCACAGAGGGATAGAGACAGGAGTGTGTGTGTGTGTGTGTGTGTGTGTGTGTGTGTGTGTGTGTGTGTGTGTGTGTGTGTGTGTGTGTGTGTGTGTGTGTGTGTGTGTGTGTGTGTGTGCCACAGTGGTTTAATGACTCCCTTTGGGACCATGCCTCTGGGCTTTGACTCTCCCCTACCTCTCCTATCAGATGAGAGGGAAGACGGATGGGAAGGGGGGATGAAGAGAGGATGTGATGGGGGGGGATGAAGAGAGGCTTGGGAAAGAGGGGACAGTGGTGTTGACAACAATGGAATCACAACAGGAGTTGGTTGGCTGATGGAAAGAGTGATCGGACAGACAAGACACACACACACACACACACACACACAAACACCGCCCAGTGGCTCTAAGTGACGGCCAGCCGTTGCCCATTACCCATAACCCCCCTCTCTCATATCTGAATATTTCCTGAGTGCAGTGTGTCTGTGCGTGCATGTCCCTCCCTGATTGACAGGTAGCCTCAAATCACACTTGACAGATAGCTGACAGGATGGGAGGAGGGAGGAGGGAGGAGGGAGGAGGGAGAAGGGAGAAGGGAGAAGGGAGAAGGGAGAAGGGAGAAGGGAGAAGGGAGAAGGGAGAACCAATCTGAAAAATAAGAAGCTGTAATATAAACCTGAGAGAGGGGGAATGAGAGAGAAAGAGAGATATAGAGTTAAATATTCAATGAGTATCCCTCCATCGCAGGAGTAGGGAGAGAATGGGAGAGAATGGGAGAGAATGGGAGAGAGGACGAGGGAGATAGAGAGAAAAAATAGAGAGATAGGATAGTGCAAGAGTGTGAGGAGAGGAACGAAGGAAGAAAAAATGCAATATATTTTTAATCTAGAGGATGTAATCAGATTATGCGTCTGCCAGGAGCGACGTATCTCATAAGGAATATCCTATTCGGCCGGGGAGGGAGGGAGGGTGTGTGTGTGGCATCAGCAGGGCGAGCAGAGGCGGTGGCAGAGGAGAGAGAGCCGGACGATCTACATGGGCCCTGACAGATTCAAATGAATGCGTCAGGAGCTGCCCCGGCAGAAACACAATGCCGTGTAATCATTTTATCATGACAAACCAGAATTCCAATGCCGTCCCATGTGGGCCTGGCCGGGAGGAAAATTGAATTAGTTTAACTGTGAATTGCTCATGGGGAACGAAACGAGGGGGATGAGAGGAGAAGAGATGGGGATAGAGGGAGAGGATAGTTTGGCCGAGCTCTGTTGTGTATTTGGCTGTGTTTCCCCTCTCTAGGGTTGGGTGATACTCTCTGGGAGAGGCTCCTATTTCACCAGCTGCTGGCTAACTTCTCTAGCTACACTAACTACACTAACTGCTCATATACACTAACTTCTCTAACTACACTAACTTCTCTAGCTACACTAACTGCTCTAACTACACTAACTGCTCTAACTACACTAACTGCACTAACTGCTCTAACTACACCAACTTCTCTAACTACACTAACTACACTAACTGCTCTAACTACACGAACTGCTCTAACTACACTAACTGCTCTAACTACACCAACTTCTCTAACTACACTAACTGCACTAACTGCTCTAACTACACCAACTTCTCTAACTACACTAACTGGACTAACTGCTCTAACTACACTAACTGATCTAACTACACTAACTGCTCTAACTACACTAACTGCTCTAACTACACTAACTGCTCTAACTACACTAACTTATCTAGCTACACAAACTACACTACCTGCTCTAACTTCTCTAACTCCAGTAACTGCTCAAACTACACTAACTTCTCTAGCTACACTATCTACACTAACTACACTAACTGCTCTAGCTACACTATCTACACTAACTACACTAACTGCTCTAACTGCTCTAACAACACTAACTTCTCTAGCTACACTAACTAGACTAACTGCACTAACTAGACTAACTGCACTAACTGCTCTAACTACACCAACTTCTCTAGCTACACTAACTAGACTAACTGTACTAACTAGACTAACTACACTAACTTCTCTAACTGCTCTAACAACACTAACTTCTCTAGCTACACTAACTAGACTAACTGCACTAACTAGACTAACTGCACTAACTAGACTAACTGCACTAACTGCTCTAACTACACTAACTAGACTAACTGCACTAACTAGACTAACTGCACTAACTGCTCTAACTACACCAACTTCTCTAGCTACACTAACTAGACTAACTGTACTAACTAGACTAACTGTACTAACTGCTCTAACTTCTCTAACAACTCAAACTACACTAACTTCTCTAACTACACTAACTTCTCTAACTACACTAACTGCTCTAACTTCTCTAACTAATCTAACAACTCAAACTACTCTAACTATACTAACTTCTCTAACTACACTAACTTCTCTAACTACACTAACTTCTCTAACTACACTAACTTCTCTAACTTCTCTAACTAATCTAACAACTCAAACTACTCTAACTATACTAACTTCTCTAACTACACTAACTTCTCTAACTAAACTAACTTCTCTAACTACACTAACTTCTCTAACTTCTCTAACTAATCTAACAACTCAAACTATACTAACTTCTCTAACTACACTAACTTCTCTAACTACACTAACTTCTCTAACTATACTAACTTCTCTAACTACACTAACTTCTCTAACTACACTAACTTCTCTAACTACACTAACTTCTCTAACTACACTAACTTCTCTAACTTCTCTAACTAATCTAACAACTCAAACTACTCTAACTACACTAACTTCTCTAACTACACTAACTTCTCTAACTTCTCTAACTAATCTAACAACTCAAACTACTCTAACTACACTAACTTCTCTAACTATACTAACTTCTCTAACTACACTAACTTCTCTAACTAATCTAACAACTCAAACTACTCTAACTATACTAACTTCTCTAACTACACTAACGCACACACGCACGCAGACGCACACGGACACACACACACAAATGCATGCAGACACATACGCACAGACGTGTGTGTGTGTGATGGTGTATGTAATGATGGGTGGGTATTAGGCCCTGGCAGGGTTCCGGGGTCGCCCAGATACGACCCAGATGCCACGGCAACGCACCAGTGTGTCTCCGTGGAAACTGAAGTGGTGACTGCTGAGAGATAAAGGGCTTGATTATTCTCCCCACTGATCAATTCCGGCAAGGCTGAACATGGAAAAGCTTCAACAAGAGGGAGGCACACACACATTCTCCGAAAAGTCTACAATGAGGTTAACAGTTTGATAGTTTCACAGAGATGCACGAGGGCTTAGATTTGAGGTTGATGTAGAGTAGTGAAGTAGAGTAATGTGCATGTGTGTCCAGTTACAGTATGCATGCACTTCACATGTAGCTGTAGAGGGGCCCCATCCTCATATCCTCTCCTTTCATAATCCCTTTTTCTCTCCTTCCCTCTCTCTGTCTCTCTACACTCCATGCTGTTCGTTAATGTCACGGCCTCGACCCGAGCCAATGAGGATGAGGCAGGGATTTGCATAATTATCCCCACTCTGTGGCAAAGTCCCATTACAGACAGAATGAGAGCAACTCTTGTGAGTGTGCACACTAGCTGGCTTTAGGGTGTATAGGATATGGCCTTCGCCCCATGGACCTAGCTGTCCACCACACACAGAGAGAGAGAGAGAGAGAGAGAGAGAGAGAGAGAGAGAGAGAGAGAGAGAGAGAGAGATGGGAAGTGTCAACTAGGCAAAGGTAGAGATGTGGGAGAATGGGGAGGGGATTTATGATGGCAGATTATTTTACTACAGGGGGCCAGAGGGTAAGTGAGGAATTTAAGAATAAATCAATAAAATAGAGGGGTCAACTCGATGATTGGGTTTCAGACACAGGGAGAGAGGGAGAGAGGGAGAGAGAGAGCGGGAAGACAGAAGAAGAGATGGTCATTCTGGATGCTGGGTTCAAATCACTTCTCCAGCACCAGCGCCTCTAGATTGATTACAGATTGAAACCCCACAGAGCTGTGAAAGAATCCATCTCCCCTCCAGTAGAAAGACAGGATGATGAGAGGGAAAGAGAGGGAAAGAGGACGATGGACGTGAAGGAGATGTGCGGGGGCATAATGGAAGTGGATGGAGGGAGTGGTGTGAGAGCACGTCTAGATTTTAGACTGAATGACCCAAAGCCCAGGGGACAAGGTGACAGACTGACAGAGAGCCAGCCATCACAGAGACACGATGGTGTGTCATACACCGGATGATGGACCACGCGGTAGACATCTAGAGGAAACACTGAAAGATACCCTAGAACACAGTTGCTCTGTTAGCCCTGCTCAGAGAATCTCCACTCGATTTAATGGAGCTTTGCTAACTCCCAGCATGCCCTGGGGCTCATCTGTAATAATAAACCTAATCAGAACCTGGCACTAAACGCCTCCACCCCGGGCCACAGCAGCCAATCCCTGTTGACTTTTATCCATGGCTATGGAAGACAGATCCTAAAACACACCCACTTTCTCCTGACATGATTCCCAAAGACGTGAGAAACAGGACTATTGTTTCACGTGTCCAGAATGATATTGTTATGTAATGCAACGCGCTGGTCACAGAATCTCATGTTGTCGACATGTATGAGAACAAGAGAATGACAGAACAACAAGCACTTAGGCCAGATCCTTCTTCAGGATGATCCCATCTTCTGCATAAAGACATGTTTAAACCTCCCAGTAGAGGCAGTCCTAGCTACCAAATTACCCAGAAGGGATATTCTCCACATATCCTCGCTCCCTCTCGCCCATTTTGTTCTCTTAAGGAGGGGCTGGAGGGAGGGAGGAGGGGCTGGAGGGAGGGAGGAGGGGCTGGAGGGAGGGAGGAGGGGCTGGAGGGAGGGAGGAGGGGAGGGAGGAGGGGCTGGAGGGAGGGAGGGATGGAGGGAGGGAAGGAGGAGGGGCTGGAGGGAGGGAGGGAGGGGGTAGTATTTTGTGCTGGGGCATAAAGGTAATTTACTGCAGTGTTAAAACCCAGCTGTGCTGTCCCGTCTCGGCCCGGTGTTCCTTCCCTCCCTGATCCTAATAGAGATGTAAACCATGTTGACGTGTAACCCACAGAGTAACCCTCACAGCCCTGTTTATGGACCTGTACCTTTAGAGCCCAGCCAAGGCAAGACAAATGGCCTAACGGCCTCTCCGATGTCAACTTACGATTTAAAGATTCAACACACTAGATGCTGGCCAGCTGAGGGAGCGAAAGTTGAAGAAAACAACAATGACAAAGTGCAGAGAGAAAGCTACAACTTGTGGCTGACTGTAAGATTTAACAGTCTCACTGGAGGTGGTGCGTTGGAAGGGTGGGGCTCCCATCTTTTCCAGAGTTCTGTTGATTTACGATGGAGACACATGGCCACTGGGTGAATGTGGCCACATGAAAATCAACACCTGTCCTAGAAGACTATTTTGCAAGAAGTCTACATCTAATGCCACTAAAAGTAGAGCTGACCTGCCCAGTATGTAAAAACCAGTAGCGTTAGAGTCACCGTTGACCGCCTAACACCTGTAGACTGTTACACCTGTAGACCACCCTACACCCGTAGACTGTTACACCTGTAGACCACCCTACACCTGTAGACTGTTACACCTGTAGACCACCCTACACCCGTAGACTGTTACACCTGTAGACCACCCTACACCTGTAGACTGTTACACCTGTAGACCACCCTACACCCGTAGACTGTTACACCTGTAGACCGCCCTACACCTGTAGACTTTTACACCTGTAGACCACCCTACACCCGTAGAATGTTACACCTGTAGACCACCCTACACCTGTAGACTGTTACACCTGTAGACCACCCTACACCTGTAGACTGTTACACCTGTAGACCGCCCTACACTCGTAGACTGTTACCCCTGTAGACCGCCCTACACCCGTAGACTGTCAAACCTGTAGACCACCCTACACCTGTAGACTGTTACACCTGTAGACCGCCCTACACTCGTAGACTGTTACCCCTGTAGACCGCCCTACACCCGTAGACTGTCACACCTGTAGACCACCCTACACCTGTAGACTGTTACACCTGTAGACCACCCTACACCTGTAGACTGTTACACCTGTAGACTACCCTACACCTGTAGACTGTTACACCTGTAGACTACCCTACACCTGTAGACTGTTACACCTGTAGACCGCCTTACACCTGTAGAATGTTACACCTGTAGACTGTTACACCTGTAGACTGTTACACCTGTAGACTGTCACATCTGTAGACCACCCTACACCTGTAGACTGTTACACCTGTAGACTGTTACACCTGTAGACCACCCTACACCTGTAGACGATTACACCTGTAGACTGTTACACATGTAGACTGTTACACCTGTAGACTGTTACACCTGTAGACTACACTACACCCGTAGACCACACTACACCTGTAGACTGTTACACCTGTAGACCACCCTACAAATGTAGAGCACCCTACACCTGTAGACCACACTAACCTGTAGACTGTTATACCTGTAGACTGTTACACATGTAGACTGTCACACATGTAGACTGTTACACCTGTAGACTGTTACACCTGTAGACCACCCTACACCTGTAGACTGTTACACCTGTAGACTGTTACACCTGTAGACCACCCTACACCTGTAGACTGTTACACCTGTAGACTGTTACACATGTAGACTGTTACACCTGTAGACTACACTACACCCGTAGACCACACTACACCTGTAGACTGTTACACCTGTAGATCACCCTACAAATGTAGAGCACCCTACACCTGTAGACCACTCTACACCTGTAGACTGTTATACCTGTAGACTGTTACACATGTAGACTGTCACACATGTAGACTGTTACACCTGTAGACTGTTACACCTGTAGACCACCCTACACCTGTAGACTGTTACACCTGTAGACCACCCTACACCTAGACTGTTACACCTCTAGACAACCCTACACCTGTAGACTGTTACACCTGTAGACCGCGCTACACCTGTAGACTGTTACACCTGTAGACTGTTACACCTGTAGACTACCCTACACCTGTAGACTGTTACACCTGTAGACTACCCTACACCCGTAGACTGTCACACCTGTAGACTGTTACACCTGTAGACTGTTACACCTGTAGACTGTTACACCTGTAGACTGTTACACCTGTAGACTGTTACACCTGTACACCGGCTTACACTTGTAGACTGTTACACCTGTAGACCACCCTACACCTGTAGACTGTTACACCTGTAGACCACCCTACACCTAGACTGTTACACCTCTAGACAACCCTACACCTGTAGACTGTTACACCTGTAGACCGCGCTACACCTGTAGACTGTTACACCTGTAGACTGTTACACCTGTACACCGGCTTACACTTGTAGACTGTTACACCTGTAGACCACCCTACACCTGTAGACTGTTACACCTGTAGACCACCCTACACCTAGACTGTTACACCTCTAGACAACCCTACACCTGTAGACTGTTACACCTGTAGACCGCGCTACACCTGTAGACTGTTACACCTGTAGACTGTTACACCTGCAGACTACCCTACACCTGTAGACTGTTACACCTGTAGACCACCCTACACCCGTAGACTGTTACACCTGTAGACCACCCTACACCTGTAGACTGTTACACCTGTAGACCACCCTACACCCGTAGACTGTTACACCTGTAGACCGCCCTACACCTGTAGACTTTTACACCTGTAGACCACCCTACACCCGTAGACTGTTACACCTGTAGACCACCCTACACCTGTAGACTGTTACACCTGTAGACCGCCCTACACCTGTAGACTTTTACACCTGTAGACCACCCTACACCCGTAGACTGTTACACCTGTAGACCACCCTACACCTGTAGACTGTTACACCTGTAGACCACCCTACACCTGTAGACTGTTACACCTGTAGACCGCCCTACACTCGTAGACTGTTACCCCTGTAGACCGCCCTACACCCGTAGACTGTCAAACCTGTAGACCACCCTACACCTGTAGACTGTTACACCTGTAGACCGCCCTACACTCGTAGACTGTTACCCCTGTAGACCGCCCTACACCCGTAGACTGTCACACCTGTAGACCACCCTACACCTGTAGACTGTTACACCTGTAGACCACCCTACACCTGTAGACTGTTACACCTGTAGACTACCCTACACCTGTAGACTGTTACACCTGTAGACTACCCTACACCTGTAGACTGTTACACCTGTAGACCGCCTTACACCTGTAGAATGTTACACCTGTAGACTGTTACACCTGTAGACTGTTACACCTGTAGACTGTCACATCTGTAGACCACCCTACACCTGTAGACTGTTACACCTGTAGACTGTTACACCTGTAGACCACCCTACACCTGTAGACGATTACACCTGTAGACTGTTACACATGTAGACTGTTACACATGTAGACTGTTACACCTGTAGACTACACTACACCCGTAGACCACACTACACCTGTAGACTGTTACACCTGTAGACCACCCTACAAATGTAGAGCACCCTACACCTGTAGACCACACTAAACCTGTAGACTGTTATACCTGTAGACTGTTACACATGTAGACTGTCACACATGTAGACTGTTACACCTGTAGACTGTTACACCTGTAGACCACCCTACACCTGTAGACTGTTACACCTGTAGACCACCCTACACCTGTAGACTGTTACACCTGTAGACTGTTACACATGTAGACTGTTACACCTGTAGACTACACTACACCCGTAGACCACACTACACCTGTAGACTGTTACACCTGTAGACCACCCTACAAATGTAGAGCACCCTACACCTGTAGACCACTCTACACCTGTAGACTGTTATACCTGTAGACTGTTACACATGTAGACTGTCACACATGTAGACTGTTACACCTGTAGACTGTTACACCTGTAGACCACCCTACACCTGTAGACTGTTACACCTGTACACCGGCTTACACTTGTAGACTGTTACACCTGTAGACCACCCTACACCTGTAGACTGTTACACCTGTAGACCACCCTACACCTAGACTGTTACACCTCTAGACAACCCTACACCTGTAGACTGTTACACCTGTAGACCGCGCTACACCTGTAGACTGTTACACCTGTAGACTGTTACACCTGTAGACTACCCTACACCTGTAGACTGTTACACCTGTAGACTACCCTACACCCGTAGACTGTCACACCTGTAGACTGTTACACCTGTAGACTGTTACACCTGTAGACTGTTACACCTGTAGACTGTTACACCTGTAGACTGTTACACCTGTACACCGGCTTACACTTGTAGACTGTTACACCTGTAGACCACCCTACACCTGTAGACTGTTACACCTGTAGACCACCCTACACCTAGACTGTTACACCTCTAGACAACCCTACACCTGTAGACTGTTACACCTGTAGACCGCGCTACACCTGTAGACTGTTACACCTGTAGACTGTTACACCTGTAGACTACCCTACACCTGTAGACTGTTACACCTGTAGACTACCCTACACCCGTAGACTGTCACACCTGTAGACTGTTACACCTGTAGACTGTTACACCTGTAGACTGTTACACCTGTAGACTGTTACACCTGTAGACTGTTACACCTGTTGACCGCGCTACACCTGTTGACTGTTGTGGTTGGAGTCAAAATGGTTTGAGCCAGTTGGTTGCCACATTTACATAATTGTATAGTTTTTTTTACATTTTAGTCATTTAACAGACGGTCTTATCCAGAGAGACATACAGTAGTGAGTGCATACATTTTCATAATTTTTTCGTACTGGTCCCCCGCGGGAATCAAACTCACAACCCACAAGCACCATGCTCTACCAACAGAGCTCTACTCTCATCATGGTTTCCACACACGTCCAGCATTGTAACAGTGTCCATTTACTCTCAGACATCCAGGGATTGTGGCCATCATGGCCGGCAGGTTTCCGTGACAACGCCTCCTGGATGTGTGATACATCTGTAACCGTCTCGGTGGTATCTCCATCCCGCTAGCTGGGCTCAGGATAGAGAGAGTCAGGGGCGAGGGGATAAAGTGTAAGTGGACCGTGAAAAGTGAAGGGCTGGAGGGGATAGTCGTACAGATTGAGCCTCTACAGTAGCTCACTGACAGACACATATCAACCTGTGAGAGGCTGTGAAAGACTGGCTCTCTGAATCACATCCATCATGTCACATGCGAGGGCTCCGGAGGCAGCCTCTGGTGTCACTGAGGGAAAACCTTGTGTCCCCGACCTCAGGACATTGTGACAGCCGGTCAAATATCCCAAAATCAATACATCCAATTCTATATATGACCTTCGATATAAATTCTTTATTGTCTGACAAAGGTCAACGGCAAATGCCACATCAATGCAGAGGTATGGCCAATCGTTGATGATGTTATGGCAAAAATGGTAGCGTCTGTTCCCCTCCCCAATAGTAACGCAGTTAGATAGTGATAACAGTCTATAGTGCTGTACTGAGACACTGAAACAGTACGATAACAGTCTATAGTGCTGTACTGAGACACTGAAACAGTACAATACCAGTCTATATAGTGCTGTACTGAGACACTGAAACAGTATGATAACAGTCTATAGTGCTGTACTGAGACACTGAAACAGTACGATAACAGTCTATATAGTGGTGTACTGAGCCACTGAAACAGTATGATAACAGTCTATATAGTGCTGTACTGAGACACTGAAACAGTACAATACCAGTCTATATAGTGCTGTACTGAGACACTGAAACAGTACGATAACAGTCTATATAGTGCTGTACTGAGACACTGAAACAGTACGATAACAGTCTATATAGTGCTGTACTGAGACACTGAAACAGTATGATAACAGTCTATAGTGCTGTACTGAGACACTGAAACAGTATGATAACAGTCTATAGTGCTGTACAGAGACACTGAAACAGTACGATAACAGTCTATAGTGCTGTACTGAGACACTGAAACAGTACGATAACAGTCTATAGTGCTGTACTGAGACACTGAAACAGTATGATAACAGTCTATAGTGCTGTACAGAGACACTGAAACAGTACGATAACAGTCTTCTCCAGAGCCTCTCCAACCAGGAGAGCTTTAATCTCACATAGGCCTCTGGGTTCCCCTTCTAACCCTCCATTTGCATACATCTGCATATTTCCCATTAGGCTTCACTTGTTGCCTTTTTATGGAAAAAGCGTATGGTGATGATCACTCTCACTGGTAATGGTCGTCTGTCTCGGTCTCTCGCTCTCTCTCCCTCCAGCTCGCTCTCTCTCTCTCTGCATCTCCTCTCTCTCTTTCTCCCTCTCTGTCTCCCTCTCTGTCTCCCTCTCTGTCTCCCTCTCTGTCTCCCTCTCTGTCTCCCTCTCTGTCTCCCTCTCTGTCTCCCTCTCTGTCTCCCTCTCTGTCTCCCTCTCTGTCTCCCTCTCTCTGGTTGAATGGGTATCATCAGAGTGTTGCTGTATAAAAGGGTGATTAGAAAAACAAAGGGGTAGAGCTCAGTCACAGAGACACACACTTTGCCCCAGCAGCCATGTGGCTCTACAGAGGAATGGGCTGAACAAAAAGCAGAATGAAAAAAATAAAAATAGGAAAATGAATCAAACAATGTAATTAAACAATGGACCAATTAGATTCATTTGAGGAATGGTTAAATGAGCTTGAAAAAAATGAAGGAGCTTGAGAGAAATTGATAATAAAAATGTATAAATTAGGACATGATTAGTGAACGCACTAATGTAAGATTGAATAAATGCATGCATGAATTAACGGATAGATGAATGAGTTAATGAATAAAAATGTAATCATATATTTAGCATATTTATAAAAACATGATTCTTTTTTTAGGTAGGTGATGGCCTGAACTGAAGGGAATACAGAGCAGACAGCTTACACGACGACACAGCTTACACAGACGACACAGCTTACACAGACGACACAGCTTACACAGACGACACAGCTTACACAGAAGACACAGCTTACACGGATGACACAGCTTACACGGACGACACAGCTTACACAGACGACACAGCTTACACAGACGACACAGCTTACACAGACGGCACAGCTTACACAGACGACACAGCTTACACAGACGACACAGCTTACACAGACGACACAGCTTACACAGACGACACAGCTTACACAGACGACACAGCTTACACAGACGACACAGCTTAAACAGACGACACAGCTTACATGTCGTCTGGTGTTGCATATCGTATCACACAAAGTTAAATGTTACACACGCAAACACACTGTACTGCAGTCGTCTGTTTAAGGGCCGTGCTGAGTGTTATGTCCTTGTTGTAGTGTTAAAGAGAGCAATCGCCTCAAGACATGGGTCATGAGCTGTTACCCAGGACAGGCCCTCATCAAGTCCACTGAAATAACGCAGCTATAATGTCAGAGACACGTTAATATAACGTCACCTGGACATTCATGTCAAAATGACAGAACAAAAAAATAAAAGACATTTAACTAAAGTCAGTCCGTTAGGAAAACGTAGCCACAACGTTGGAGGAACGTAATATCATAGCATTACTGGGTCATTGCAGTAGGAACAAGGAGCTACAATGTCAGACAAGTATAACCTTACAATGACGCGTGTTGCTGTCACATTCACTTAAATAAGTTGCAGCACAGTTCAAAGTCGTTCCGCAACTTACACTTTTTTATGCTACATTTTCTGCTTGGTGTTAATCTGACTCCCCCCCCCCCCCCCCCCCCAGCAAAACCTTTTAGCATTCAGACGTGTCTTTAATTGCGTTGGATCTGGAAGCGCCATTAAGTGAAAAAGCTTCGAAACACATTTGTTAATGCGACTTAGTGATGCCCGGCAAATCAAAGACCATCAAGCAAATGAATGAGGCTTCCTTTGGGCGAACGGCGAGCACATTAAGACAAGAGCTTTCATAAACAAACACATATCTTTCAGGAAAGAAGAAAGAGAGAGAGAGAGAGAAGGGGAGAGAGACTGAAAGGGAGACACAGAAAGAGAGAGAGAGAGAGAGAGCTAAATATGTGAGCGCACTAACAAACACCACGGGCTGTCAGTTCAGCGTGAGCGAGGCACAGTGTCATTCCATCACATTTACACACTCCAAACCAGACACACACACTTTCTTCTCCTCTCTCTTTGAAAAGTGCCAGCAGATGCTGCTTATGCTCCCATGAATAGAGCTAAGACTGACTAAAGAAGAGGGGGGTGAGGAGGGAGTGGTAGCAGAGTGGAAGAAGCAGAAAACATCAAACCTCCTTGTTATTAAAAGCTTTCTTGCGAGGGCAGCGCTCCCGTCTTTCAGGATTATTTCAATTATTAACTGCACCGTCGCTTTATCCGCTAGCGTGAGCGCGACGCAAGTAGGACACACACGTTGCACAACACCCCCACGCCTACACATATGTACTGTAATTGTGCATGTTGGCGTCCACACAGACAGGACTGTCAGTACTCTTCAGTCTGCGTTGTTCCAGAGATCTGTGCAGGTGGGTAGGCACTGGGCAGGTCAGCCATGATAATGAGTACATAAAGCCTTATATAATATTATACAGAGCCTCAGTAACAATACACTATTACCATAGAGAGAGGGAGTGAGGGAGAGAGATACGGTGAGAGTTGAGTTTACGTGGGAGAGAGAGAGAGAGAGAGAGAGAGAGGGTGGGTAGGGGGAGAAAGAGAGAGAGAGAGATGGTTGGGGGGAGAAGCGAGAAAGAGGGTTGGGGGAGAGAGAGAGAGAGAGAGAGAAAGGGTTGGGGGAGAAAGAGGGTTGGGGGAGAAAGAGGGTTGGGGAGAAAGAGAGAGAGAGGGTTGGGGAGAAAGAGAGAGAGAGAGAGAGAGGGTTGGGGAGAAAGAGAGAGAGAGAGAGGGTTGGGGGAGAGAGAGAGAGAGGGTTGGGGAGAAAGAGAGAGAGGGTTGGGGAGAAAGAGAGAGAGAGAGAGGGAGGGTTGGGGAGAAAGAGAGAGAGAGAGAGAGAGAGAGAGAGAGAGAGGGAGGGTTGGGGAGAAAGAGAGAGAGAGAGAGGGTTGTGGAGAAAGAGAGAGAGGGTTGGGGAGAAGAGAGAGAGAGGGTTGGGGAGAAGAGAGAGAGAGAGAGAGAGAGGGTTGGGGAGAAAGAGAGAGAGAGAGAGAGAGGGTTGGGGGAGAAAGAAGAGAGAGGGTTGGGGAGAAAGAGAGAGAGAGAGAGGGAGGGTTGGGGAGAAAGAGAGAGAGAGAGAGAGAGGGAGGGTTGGGGAGAAAGAGAGAGAGAGGGAGGGTTGGGGAGAAAGAGAGAGAGAGGGTTGGGGAGAAAGAGAGAGAGGGTTGGGGAGAAAGAGAGAGAGAGGGTTGGGGAGAAAGAGAGAGAGAGAGAGGGTTGGGGAGAAAGAGAGAGCGACAAGTGAAGTATTGGGTGTGATTGTCTCATCTGGTTTGATGAGAAAAATATTTTTTCACTTTCTCATTCTAAATCTCTCTCTTGTTCTCCTCAGCACAGTCAGGCCCAGATGGACAGTCAGGCCCAGATGGACAGTCAGGCCCAGATGGACAGTCAGGCCCAGATGGACAGTCAGGCCCAGATGGACAGTCAGGCCCCAGATGGACAGACTGACCCTGAGCTTTAGAGCAGCACGGTGTAACCTGAGTGGGCCAAACCATCTGCCATGTAGGGGGAACTACAGACAGGGCCTCCTAACCTTACACCGTTGGAGTGTAATTGCCCCGGGATGGACCATTCTGTTTTCACCTGTCAAGTGTTTCTCAGCCCTCTGGTAATAAAGGAGAAGAGATAAGGGAGAGAAGCCATTTGGGATGACTTGGGAGAGTAAACAGGTTTTAGAGCCTTATCTCTGGTTCCAGGTTCTGTGGAGCTGCAAATGCCACTCTGCTCTCCATCTGCACACGGCTGAGATGAGCTAATGCAACAGATTACACAGGCAAATGTCCTGAAGAACCTGGCGATGGAAAGACCTCACTGTGCCATCATTGGACAGACCACTCTCGCTGGGTGTGTGTCTTTCTGGCATGAGTAGACCAAAGATCTGTTTTGTACACCCAATATACTCACTTATAAGAAGGGACTGCTGGCATGCGCACATATATGAATGGACACATGCGCGCGCTCATAAGTGACCACAGTGGACCTCAGTCCCTGACCATGGTCTGGTCATTCAACACCCAGAGTGGGCTAACCGCAGTAACGAGAGGATCGGGAGTGACCGCGGAGTCGTGCTTATCATCTGTGGAGGGGCGCGTTTCCACCCTGAGGCGCTGGGGCATGCCAACGACCGTCCTCTGGGACCCCAGTCCAATTACAGGGCAAAATGAAATCGGGAGACGACTGAGATTGTGCTGGGAGCGCGATGGCGAGAGTGGGGAGAAGGGAAAGAGTGGGGGTGAGTGTCCACAGAGAGAGTAAAGACGGCCAGGGATATGAGGGGCGATGAGTCGCTCTCTACGAATTAATGTGGCGGAGTGAAGCAGGAACCCCCCCAGGGGGGAGAGGAGCGAGGGGTGAGAGAAGCCCCCCCTCCTGGCCAGCGATCACATTATCATCTCCCAGCAGCTGCCATTAAGCTACCAGGGGCTTCGGTAATTGCAGGGCGCAAGGGGACGTCTCCTCAGCTCTGGCCCAGATCACAGCACTCTCGTTGGGCTACGGGAGGTCACCAAGGGGCCTGGGTCCTGGAGGTGGATGGAGGAACGAGTTTCTGAGCATGATAGTGGGATACCAGAAGAAGAGAGAGAGTTTAGCCACTTCATCGAATATTTTTGTCAGCTTAGACACTTGGCTATCTAAGAAGAAGATGAAATCAAATATGGAAATAATTATAGGCAATATATATTTTATCTGGAACGATTCACGTCAAATTGAGGCACATGATATTCTGAGAGGTTTTAAGGATTTCCGATGAGATTGTAATAGGATCCGATATCGGAGGGCTTTCATTTGAAATGTCATATTTGGATGATCCTGCAATGAAAGCCATTAGGCAGAAATGTGTTCGTACATAAAAGAGCTGTTCTGTGTGTGATTGCGTTTAATAGCATTGCGTTGCGTGTGTTCACGCTCAAGTCTCTCGGTAATGTTGCCTTTAACGGGATACCACCTCTGTCTGAGTGGAGGAATAAACTCAAACCAACTTCTTGTAAGGTCTCTGTCAAATTACCATCATTTCTGTTTAGAGTACAGAGATATGCTGCTGTAACGTTGTCACAACGTCTCTGTCAAATTACCATCATTTCTGTTGAGAGTACAGAGATATGCTGCTGTAACGTTGTCACAACGTCTCTGTCAAATTACCATCATTTCTGTTGAGAGTACAGAGATATGCTGCTGTAACGTTGTCACAACGTCTCTGTCAAATTACCATCATTTCTGTTTAGAGTACAGAGATATGCTGCTGTAACGTTGTCACAACGTCTCTGTCAAATTACCATCATTTCTGTTTAGAGTACAGAGATATGCTGCTGTAACGTTGTCACAACGTCTCTGTCAAATTACCATCCTTTCTGTTTAGAGTACAGAGATATACTGCTGTAACGTTGTCACAACGTCTCTGCGATGTTTGGAGCTAATGGCCTAACCATTATTGAATGGATGATCAGCAGATCAGAGGGAAATTGGGGTAACAAAGACACACACACACACTTCCATGTCCCCCGGCATGTCTGCCACAGAGAAGCGTAGAGCAGGAAACACGACCAGACAAAAGAGAAGGATACCCAAAACAGAAAATAATTCTAAGAAACACATTTCTCTAAAGATTGTCTCGGCTGGGCTTTTAATTGCGTCAGTCAATGTGTGTCTGTGTGTCTGTGTGCTGACACACTTTCTGCACTTTCACAGGAAGAGCCAGCCTCTGTTTCCTGCCATATGCAGGGAAACAACACACACACACATACACACCCTATTCCTGCAGACTCCACACTCCTCCAGTCAGAGAGTCATATGACTTTAATCACAACAGTGAACTCCCAGATCATTTTGCTCCACTCCATCTGCAGCTGCAAAAACAGTACATCCCTCTCTCTCTCCTTCCCCTCTCTCTCTCCTCCCCCTCTCTCCTCTCCTTCCCCTCTCTCTCTCCTTCCCCTCTCTCTCTCCTTCCCCTCCTCTATCATTCCCTTTCTTCCCGCTCTCCTTTACTGTCATTTTCTTTCTTTGTCTGCATTAGGTTCTCCTTCTCTTTCAGTGAAGCAACAATGAAAAGAGCAACAGTCAGGCAATATTCTTCTGCTCAAAGAGGCTTCGAGCTGACATGAAAAAGAGGCTTCGAGCTAACATGAAAAAGAGGCTTCGAGCTGACATGAAAAAGAGGCTTCGAGCTAACATGAAAAAGAGGCTTCGAGCTAACATGAAAAAGAGGCTTCGAGCTAACATGAAAAAGAGGCTTCGAGCTAACATGAAAAAGAGGCTTCGAGCTAACATGAAAAAAGAGGCTTCGAGCTAACATGAAAAAGAGGCTTCGAGCTGACATGAAAAAGAGGCTTCGAGCTGACATGAAAAAGAGGCTTCGAGCTGACATGAAAAAGAGGCTTCGAGCTGACATGAAAAAGAGGCTTCGAGCTGACATGAAAAAGAGGCTTCGAGCTAACATGAAAAAGAGGCTTCGAGCTAACATGAAAAAGAGGCTTCGAGCTGACATGAAAAAGAGGCTTCGAGCTGACATGAAAAAGAGGCTTCGAGCTAACATGAAAAAGAGGCTTCGAGCTAACATGAAAAAGAGGCTTCGAGCTGACATGAAAAAGAGGCTTCGAGCTGACATGAAAAAGAGGCTTCGAGCTGACATGAAAAAGAGGCTTCGAGCTGACATGAAAAAGAGGCTTCGAGCTGACATGAAAAAGAGGCTTCGAGCTGACATGAAAAAGAGGCTTCGAGCTGACATGAAAAAGAGGCTTCGAGCTAACATGAAAAAGAGGCTTCGAGCTGACATGAAAAAGAGGCTTCGAGCTAACATGAAAAAGAGGCTTCGAGCTAACATGAAAAAGAGGCTTCGAGCTGACATGAAAAAGAGGCTTCGAGCTGACATGAAAAAGAGGCTTCGAGCTGACATGAAAAAGAGGCTTCGAGCTGACATGAAAAAGAGGCTTCGAGCTAACATGAAAAAGAGGCTTCGAGCTAACATGAAAAAGAGGCTTCGAGCTAACATGAAAAAGAGGCTTCGAGCTGACATGAAAAAGAGGCTTCGAGCTAACATGAAAAAGAGGCTTCGAGCTGACATGAAAAAGAGGCTTCGAGCTAACATGAAAAAGAGGCTTCGAGCTGACATGAAAAAGAGGCTTCGAGCTGACATGAAAAAGAGGCTTCGAGCTAACATGAAAAAGAGGCTTCGAGCTGACATGAAAAAGAGGCTTCGAGCTGACATGAAAAAGAGGCTTCGAGCTGACATGAAAAAGAGGCTTCGAGCTGACATGAAAAAGAGGCTTCGAGCTAACATGAAAAAGAGGCTTCGAGCTGACATGAAAAAGAGGCTTCGAGCTAACATGAAAAAGAGGCTTCGAGCTGACATGAAAAGAGGCTTCGAGCTGACATGAAAAAGAGGCTTCGAGCTGACATGAATAAGAGGCTTCGAGCTAACATGAAAAGAGGCTTCGAGCTGACATGAAAAAGAGGCTTCGAGCTGACATGAAAAAGAGGCTTCGAGCTGACATGAAAAAGAGGCTTCGAGCTGACATGAAAAAGAGGCTTCGAGCTGACATGAAAAAGAGGCTTCGAGCTAACATGAAAAAGAGGCTTTGAGCTGACATGAAAAAGAGGCTTCGAGCTAACATGAAAAAGAGGCTTCGAGCTAACATGAAAAAGAGGCTTCGAGCTGACATGAAAAAGAGGCTTCGAGCTGACATGAAAAAGAGGCTTCGAGCTAACATGAAAAAGAGGCTTCGAGCTAACATGAAAAAGAGGCTTCGAGCTGACATGAAAAAGAGGCTTCGAGCTAACATGAGAAAGAGGCTTCGAGCTGACATGAAAAAGAGGCTTCGAGCTAACATGAAAAACCAAGCTGTAGAATAAAAAAATAAAAAACCCAAAGCATTCTGGTCCGCTGTAGTTCTCCCTATCTGCCCTTTCCTACATCTCTCTTCATCTATTTCTATTGCTCCCTATATTTCTCTCTCAAGCTGGACTTAATCTCTCTCTGTGTGTGTGTGTGTGTGCGCGTGTGTGTGTGTGCGCGTGTGTGTGCGTGCGTGTGTGTGTGTGTGTGTGTGTGTGTGTGTGTGTGTGTGTGTGTGTGTGTGTGTGTGTGTGTGTGTGTGTGTGTGTGTGTGTGTGTGTGTGTAGCCTGTCCTATATTTCCTCTGCACACAGCAGGCATGTGGAGTAGAGAATGTTACTGATAAAAGCCAATGTCCTATATTTCTTTTAGGTCTTCTCACTACCAGGACTGTTCTGTTATCTAGTGATCTGATACAGCCAGCTCCAGACCACTATCCCCTCACTCCCAGTCCCACACACCTAGTACACTCCTACTGTACACCTACTACAGACCTAGTACACTCCTACTACACTCCTACTACACTCCCACCACAGACCTAGTACACTCCTACTACACTCCCACTACCAATCTACTACACTCCTACTACAGACCTACTGTACACCTACTACAGACCTACTACACTCCTACTGTACTCCTACTACACACCCACTACACACCTACTACAGACCTACTACAGACCTACTGGACACCTACTACACTCCCACTACAGACCTACTACACTCCTACTACAGATCTACTACACTCCTACTGTACACCTACTACAGACCTACTACACTCCTACTGTACACCTACTACAGACCTACTACACTCCTACTGTACACCTACTACAGACCTACTACACTCCTACTGTAGTCCTACTACACACCCACTACACTCCTACTACACACCTAGTACACTCCTACTGTACACCTACTACACACCTACTACAGACCTACTGTACTCCTACTGTACAGTCCTACTGTACTCATACTACACTCCTACTACACACATATTGTACTCCTACTACACTCCTACTGTATTCCCACTACACTCCTACTGTACACCTACTACACTCCTACACACATACTACACACCTACTGTACTCCCACTATACTCCTACTACACCTACTACACTCCTGCTACACAGCTACTATACTCCTACTACACACCTACTGCTACACTCCTACTACACTCATATTATACTCTTCTACATACCTAATGTACTCCTACCACACACCTACTGCACTCCCACTATACTCCTACTACACACCTACTGCACTCCCACTATACTCCTACTACACACATACTACACTCCTACTATATACCCACTACACTCCTTGCTATACTCATACTACACTCCTGCTACACACCTAATACACTCATACTACACTCATATTATACTCCTTCTACACACCTAGTGTACTCCTACTACACTCCTACTGTACTCCTACTACACACCTACGTAACACATACTGCACACATACTATACACCTACGTAACACATACTATACTCATACTACACTCCTGCTACACACCTAATACACTCCTACTACACTCATATTATACTCCTTCTACACACCTAGTGTACTCCTACTACACTCCTACTGTACTCCTACTACACACCTACGTAACACATACTGCACACATACTATACACCTACGTAACACATACTATACAAATACTACACTCCTGCTGTACTCCTACTATACACCTACATAACACATACTATACAAATACTACACTCCTGCTGTACTCCTACTATACACCTACTACACTCCCACTATACTCCCACTACACTCCCACTATACTCCTACTACACACCTAATACACTCCCACTATACTCCTACTACACTCCTACTACTACACTCCTACTAAACTCATATTATACTCCTTCTACATACCTAATGTACTCCTACTACACTCCTACTACACTCCCACTGAACTCCTACTGTACTCCTACTACATACCTACGTAACACATACTGCACACATACTATACACCAACTACACACATTCTATACAAATACTGCACTCCCACTATACTCCTACTACACACATACTACACTCCTACTATACACCCACTACACTCCTTGCTATACTCATACTACACTCCTGCTACACACCTAATACACTCCTACTACACTCATATTATACTCCTTCTACACACCTAGTGTACTCCTACTACACTCCTACTGTACTCCTACTACACACCTACGTAACACATACTGCACACATACTATACACCTACGTAACACATACTATACAAATACTACACTCCTGCTGTACTCCTACTATACACCTACATAACACATACTATACAAATACTACACTCCTGCTGTACTCCTACTATACACCTACTACACTCCCACTATACTCCTACTATACACCTACTACACTCCCACTATACTCCCACTGTACTCCCACTACACTCCTACTGTACTCATACTACACACCTACTGTACTCCTACTACACACCTACTGTACTCCCACTATACTCCTACTACACACCTACTGTACTCCTACTACACAACCACTACACTCCGTCTATACTCATACTACACTCCCGCCACACACCTACTACACTCCTACTACTACACTCCTACTACACTCATATTATACTCCTTCTACACACCTAATGTACTCCAACGACACTCCTACTACACTCCCACTGAACTCCTACTGTACTCCTACTACATACCAACGTAACACATACTGCACACATACTATACACCAACTACACACATTCTATACAAATACTACACTCCTGCTGTACTCCTACTATACACCTACTACACACATACTATACAAATACTACACCTACTATACTCCTACTATACACCTACTACAGACATACTACAAGGATACTACACACCTACTACAGACCTACTACAGGGCGACTACAGACCTACTACAGGGCTGCTATACACCTACTACAGGGCTACTACAGTGTTACTACAGGGCTACTACAGACCTACTGCATGGCTACTACACGGATACTACAGACCTACTACACAGCTACTACAGGGCTACTACAGACCTACTACAGGGCTACTACACACCTACAACAGGGATACTACAGACCTACTACAGGGCTACTACAGACCTACACCTACTACAGGGCTACTACAGGGATACTACAGACCTACAACAGGGATACTACAGACCTACTACAGGGCTACTACAGATCTACACCTACTACAGGGCTACTACACACCTACTACAGGGATACTACAGACCTACTACAATACAGGGCTACAGGCCAGAGAGAGAAGAGGATAGAGAGAGAGAGAGAAAAGGAAAGGAAAATAAGGAAAATATGAGACATGAGACAATAGGAGAAAGAAAGTGGAAAGAGGAGAAAGGGAGAGAGAGAGAGAGGGTGACAGAGAGATAGGGAGAGATAGATACAGTAGAGAGATAGATACAGTAGAGAGATAGTGGAGAGATCTATCTGCATCTATACAGTAGAGAGATAGTGGAGAGATAGATACAGTAGAGAGATAGATACAGTAGAGAGATAGTGGAGAGATAGATACAGTAGAGAGATAGATACAGTAGAGAGATAGTGGAGAGATCTATCTGCATCTATACAGTAGAGAGATAGTGGCGCGATAGAGTGAGGTCCCTGCACTGCTGCTCTCTGCTGCCCCTGGGGTACGGAAGGCTCAAGCTGGGTGTTGCTATGCAGACGGTGAAGCTGGAGCATAACAAAAGGGAAAACAGAGTGAGGGACAGAAGAGAGAGAGAAATGGAGGAAAAAAGAGAAAGAAACAGCGGGAGGTAGAGGGCAGTTTGGCCGAAAGCTGACTGCCTGTGTGTTCTGTTGTATCATCTCTTCCTGGTGCTTGTGACATGGTCACCTATTGGATCACGCCTATTAAGCAGTCATCTTTATTACCATTGGTCAGTTTTCTCTACCAGGTCATTGTCCAGAGCATTCCCAAAAATCATTATTCACACACAGGCTAAGAGATCTCACGCTTTTTTTTTCAATGGGCAGAGAGCCAATGTTTTTCTTTCCTTCACTGATTATCCCCTTTCCTCGCATCCCTGTCTTCCCACCGACCCCCCACTAAGCTTTCCGCTTCGGTTTCAAGCAAAAGCTGTTTATTTATTCAGACAAGATCTCTTTTTCCTCTCTTTTCCTGCACTCGTTCCCTTTTACACGCTTGTTGGGGATCACTGAGAAAAGGAGGAGGAGAGAGAGAAAGAGACAGATTGACATTGGAAGGAGAGAAAGAGTCGGAAAGAGGACGATGTACTGAAACGAGAAAGAAGGAAGGAGAGAGAGAGAGAGAGAGAGAGAGAGAGAGAGACCTCCCTGGTTTCTCAGCCCTTCTAAGCCCTACTCATAAACCCTACAGATGATTTCAGCCCAGAGGAGGCTGTGAGACTCCCTAGTGTACCCGGGGAAACACACACATGTAGTGGGGGTTAAACCTGCTTTATGGCAGAAGCTTTAGACTGTATATACACACCCTGATGCCTCTGAGACTAAGACTAAAACAAAGCAACAACAAAGCTCGGCAGTAAAACAGAGCCAGGAATAAACCGTATGTGTGTGTGTGTGCGGGTGCATGTATGTTTATGAGTCTGCATTATTAAACACATTTGTCATTCCTGCCCGGTGGTTGTGTGTGTGTGTCTGTCGTACTCCCGGTGCAGTGTACGGTAAGGTAAACCAGCCTGTGTGAGAGACCCTGGATATTGAACATCTCCTGTTCTCACGGCACATTTATCCCCATAAAACATCACCTCAGGCCTACATATCAATCTTACACACACACACACACACACACACACACACACACACACACACACACACACACACACACACACACACACACACACACACACACACACACACACACACACACACACACACACACACACACACCACACACACAGCTTTTGACTAACCTGCTCTCCTGAAGGCAGTCACAGAAGGGTGTGTGTTTGAAGTAGTCGACTGACTCGACACCCAGGGCTGACGACGGATGACTAAGTTTATCTACTATAGTGCCACCGGAGATGGCTTCTATAGCAGCCACATGCTACAACACTCAGTCAGTGAAAAACTCTGGGATATGGCACAGAGAGAGGGGTCCTGAGAATGTGTGTGCCACTGCGTGAAAAGAGAGGGATGCGGAAGGTATCACACTGAGCACATGCGTGATGCGTGTGTGTCTGATAACATCTAAAAACAAATACAACATCTGACAACAGCCAGAAACAACGTGTGAGAGGTTAAAGACAGACTATGTCAGCCATATACAGGGGAACATGCAGCCTTAAAAGCCTCGGTGGTTCTGCCTCATGCATGTCTCAGTGTGGTGTGTGTGTTTCTTATTCTGTCACAGTTCAGTTTTGCACGCACGCGCACACACACACACACACACACACACACACACACACACACACACACACACACACACACACACCACACACACACACACACACACCACACACACACACACACACACACACACACACACACACACGCATGAGACAGCGCCACGGAGGCTTTTAAGCCAGCATGTTCCCCTGGTATATGGCTGACACAGAGAGTTTAACCTCTCAGCGGATATAGCATGTCTTATACACACTGAGCTGCCGATGGGGAGAGACAGAGACGGAGGGGGGGGGGGGGTAGGAGACTCATGTTGCATTGTCAGTTGAATGCAAAGACAAATAGGTGGGACTGTGTAACATGGTAAATTAGAGGTACTGGTATTACCTACACTATCTTATTAGTTGAGGCCTGTTTAGTGTATCTCTCTCTCTCTCTTCATATTCTCTCTCTCTCTCTCATATTCCCTCTCTCTCTCTCTCATATTCCCCTCTCTCTCTCTCTCATATTCCCTCTCTCTCTCATATTCCCTCTCTCTCTCTCTCATATTCCCTCTCTCTCTCTCTCATATTCCCTCTCTCTCTCTCTCATATTCGCCTCTCTCTCTCATATTCTCTCTCTCTTTCATATTCCCTCTCTCTCTCATATTCTCTCTCTCTTTCATATTCCCTCTCTCTCATATTCTCTCTCTCTTTCATATTCCCTCTCTCTCTCATATTCTCTCTCTCTTTCATATTCCCTCTCTCTCATATTCTCTCTCTCTCTCTCATATTCCCTCTCTCTCTCATATCCCCTCTCTCTCATATTCCCTCTCTCTCTCTAATATTCCCTCTCTCTCTCTCTCTCTCTCTCTCTCTCTCATATTCCTCTCTTCTCTCATATTCCCTCTCTCTCTCTCATACTCCCTCTCTCTCTCTCTCTCATATTCCCGTCTCTCTCTCCCTATTCCCTCTCTCTCATATTCCCTCTCTCTCCTCATTTTCCCTCTCTCTCATATTCTCTCTTCTCTTGCATTTTCCCTCTCTCTCTCATATTCTTCTCTCTCTTTCATATTCCCTCTCTCTCTCATTATGCCTCTCTCTCTCTCTCATATTGCCCTCTCTCTCTCATATTTCCCTCCTCTTCATTCCCTCTCTCTCTCATATCCCCTCTCTCTCTCTCATATCCCCTCTCTCTCTCTCATATCCCTCTCTCTCTCTCATATTCCCTCTCTCTCTCATATTCCCTCTCTCCTCTCATATCCCCTCTCTCTCTC
>NC_034182.2:7885643-7903143 GCF_002021735.2 Oncorhynchus kisutch
CCTCTCTCTCTCAAATTTCCTCTCTCTCTCTCTCATATCCCCTCTCTCTCTCTCATACCCCTCTCTCTCTCTCATATCCCCTCTCTCTCTCACATTCCCTCTCTCTCTCTCTCTCTCTCTCATATTCCCTCTCTCTCTCTCATATTCCCTCTCTCTATCTCTCTCTCTCTCTCTATATTTCCCTTGTCTCATATTCCTCTCTCTCTCTCATATCCCTCTCTCTCTCATATCCCCTCTCTCTCTCTCATATTCCCTCTCTCTCTCTCATATCCCTCTCTCTCTCTCATATCCCTCTCTCTCATATTCCCTCTCTCTCATATTCCCTCTCTCATATTCCCTCTCTCTCTCTCTCTCTCATATTCCCTCTCTCTCTCATATTCCCTCTCTCTCTCTCATATTCCCTCTCTCTCTCTCTCTCTCTCTCTCTCTCTCTCTCTCTCTATCTCCTCTCTTCCCTCCCCTCTCTCTCTCTCTCTCTCTCTCTCATCTCCCTCTCTCTCATATTCCCTATCTCCTCTCTCTCATATTCCCTCTCTCTCTCTCTCTCATATTCCCTCTCTCTCTCTCCTCATATCCCCTTCCTTCTCTCTCTCATATCCCCTTCCTCTCTTCCTATTCCTCTCTCTCTCATATTTCCCTCTCTCCTATCCTTCTCTACTTTCCTCTCTCTCTCTCTCATATTCCCTCTCTCTCTTCATATCTCCCTCTCCTCCATCTTCCCTCTCTTCTCTCCAGGGACACCTCTCATGTTTCAGCCAAGCGGAAAGTAGAAAAAACACTGGGGTTTTTTAAACAAAAGCCTACTAGATTCCCTCTGTTAGACCCAACATCTGGTTCCACCTCCAGAAAACACAACGAACCGAACGAGGATTCGACACCCACCATCTCCGATTTGTGCTGAAATCGTTTCTGTTTGGACGTGGCACCTTGTTCTCTGTAGTTTCTCTTAACAGATAAGATTTGCAGTCCTGAAACATTATTTTGTTGAAACATAATAATACAAATTAAGCTAATTGATTGCACCCAAATTGGCCTTTTAAATTTAAATAGGATTCATATAATCTTCAATAAATATAGCAACTAACATCTGATTTGGGACCAGCAATTTTCGTAACAATGAGTAAGTTTTGGGGCGGCAGGTTAGAGCGTTGGAATCTGTCGTTCTGCCCCTGAACAAGGCAGAAAACCCACTGTTCCCCAGTAGACCGTCATTGTAAGTAAGATTTTGTTCTTAACCGACTTGCCTAGTTAAATAAAGGTTACAGGAAAATGGTTTTCCTCACAATTCAAGCCAGTCCTCTATGAAAGCAATTCAGATTGTCCTTCACGTAGGCTTAAACCGTGTCCAGGAAACAGCCCCTCTGTGTGAGGTTTATTCCCTTGAAAAAAAGGTATAAAGTTAGTTAGCAGTTCTAATAGTCTACAATGGAAAAAGTCCCAAATGCACACGGTTTAGTCTTCTGCAATGATAATGGTATTGGGTTGGGTTTAATGGTAAATATCTTTAACCACACTACATATAGATACGTTTTAGAATAATTGTACTGAAAAACATACGACTGACATGCTTCATCATTTTGTGAGGGTTGTCACCACATTTTAGTCACAAGCCCATTTCCATCAAAGTTTTGGGCTTGTAGGAAAAGTCTTCATGTGAGAATTGCACCATAAGGATAGGCCTCTCTGAGAGCTGTTGGACTATTCAAGGACAGTTGGGTTGAAGCAGTCGGTTGCTAAGAGGAGGACAAACTGATTGGCTTTCATGGAGGACTGGCTTGAATTGTGAGGATGACCACACAATATATTTTCCTTCTGTGCTAAAGGTTTTGGTTTTCTACCCAAAGATGTGTGTGCGTGCTACCTGGGGCAAAATTGATAAAAGGGTGTGGCGGTGGGGTAGCAGGAACAGCGGCATCTAGTGGGCAAAACCTGGCACTTTCACACCCATTTTTAGTAAATAATGCAAGCAACTTCAATGGCTAATTACTCTGAACAGGGAAATTAGATTCACAGGGAATAACTCGTAAAGGATGAAGACAAAATAGTTTAAGCAGCAGCTCCATATCATGGTTGCCATGGCGCTGTGAGGAAGCCTAGGCATAGAGCTCTGTAAATATATATATTTATTTTTATTGCATATATCTGGTGTTTTTCAGCCAAAGATTTGCAAATGTTTTTGTTTTGGCTAGCTGGCTGGATAATGTTTTTGTTTTGGCTAGCTGGCTAGATAATGTTTTTGTTTTGGCTAGCTGGCTGGATAATGTTTTTGTTTTGGCTAGCTGGCTAGATAATGTTTTTGTTTTGGCTAGCTGGCTGGATAATGTTTTTGTTTTGGCTAGCTGGCTAGATAATGTTTTTGTTTTGGCTAGCTGGCTGGATAATGTTTTTGTTTTGGCTAGCTGGCTAGATAATGTTTTTGTTTTGGCTAGCTGGCTGGATAATGTTTTTGTTTTGGCTAGCTGGCTAGATAATGTTTTGTTTTGGCTAGCTGGCTAGATAATGTTTTTGTTTTGGCTAGCTGGCTAGATAATGTTTTTGTTTTGTCTAGCTGGCTAGATAATGTTTTTGTTTTGTCTAGCTGGCTAGATAATGTTTTTGTTTTGGCTAGCTGGCTGGATAATGTTTTTGTTTTGGCTAGCTGGCTGGATAATGTTTTTGTTTAGAAAATTTATTTTGCAACGCTCACGCACGTGATGCGAGCGGTGTGGTCAGCATGTAAGGCGCTAGAGGCGTCACTACAGACCCGGGTTCGATAACAGGCTGTGTCACAGCCGGCCATGACCGGGAGACCCATAAGGCGGCGCACAATTGGTCCAGCGTCGTCCGGGTTAGGGTTTGGCTGGCCGGGGTGTCCTTGTCCCATCGTGCTCCAACAACTCCTTGTTGGTGTTTCCTCCGACACATTGGTACGGTTGGCTTCCGGGCTAAGCGAGCATTGTGTGAAGAAGTGCGACTTGGCAGGGTCGTGTTTCGGGGGACGCATGGCTCTCGACCTTCGCCTCTCCCGTGTCTGTACGGGAGTTGCAGCTATGGAACAAGACTGTAACTACCAATTGGACTGCCACTTTGTTTTTGTTTCACCTGGCTGGCAGTCCCTGATCCTCTGAGAGCATGATTTCAGGCCTGGCCTGAAACGTGAGAGGAATGGGAGACAGAGGACTACAGCAGTGCTGAGGCAGAGGGCTTGTGGTGAGGACGACTGGCTACTATTCTGAACTGCGTGTGGTGAGCTTTCTGGAGCCCAGAGCTGCTGAGGCATCAGCCAAATGGGTGAGACTTGGAAGAGGAGAAGTCCAGTGAATATAAGACTCAGGCTGGTCCCCAGACTTGCCCTATACAACATCACCAGCAGACTCCATCACCATCATCTAGCATCCTCAGACCAGCTCCTTCCATCAAGCCATGAACCAACCCTCTCCATCTCCAGAGAGAAGACTTGGCCTCTACAACATCACCATCATCTACCATCCTCAGACCAGCTCCTTCCATCAAGCCATGAACCAACCCTCTCCATCTCCAGAGAGAAGACTTGGCCTCTACAACATCACCATCATCTACCATCCTCAGACCAGCTCCTTCCATCAAGCCATGAACCAACCCTCTCCATCTCCAGAGAGAAGACTTGGCCTCTACAACATCACCATCATCTACCATCCTCAGACCAGCTCCTTCCATCAAGCCATGAACCAACCCTCTCCATCTCCAGAGAGAAGACTTGGCCTCTACAACATCACCATCATCTACCATCCTCAGACCAGCTCCTTCCATCAAGCCATGAACCAACCCTCTCCATCTCCAGAGAGAAGACTTGGCCTCTACAACATCACCATCATCTACCATCCTCAGACCAGCTCCTTCCATCAAGCCATGAACCAACCCTCTCCATCTCCAGAGAGAAGACTTGGCCTCTACAACATCACCATCATCTACCATCCTCAGACCAGCTCCTTCCATCAAGTCATGAACCAACCCTCTCCATCTCGAGAGAGAAGACTTGGCCTCTACAACATCACCATCATCTACCATCCTCAGACCAGCTCCTTCCATCAAGTCATGAACCAACCCTCTCCATCTCCAGAGAGAAGACTTGGCCTCTACAACATCACCATCATCTACCATCCTCAGACCAGCTCCTTCCATCAAGTCATGAACCAACCCTCTCCATCTCGAGAGAGAAGACTTGGCCTCTACAACATCACCATCATCTACCATCCTCAGACCAGCTCCTTCCATCAAGTCATGAACCAACCCTCTACATCTCCAGAGAGAACACTTGGCCTCTAGAACATCACCATCATCTACCATCCTCAGACCAGCTCCTTCCATCAAGTCATGAACCAACCCTCTCCATCTCCAGAGAGAAGACTTGGCCTCTACAACATCACCATCCTCAGACCAGCTCCTTCCATCAAGCCATGAACCAACCCTCTCCATCTCCAGAGAGAAGACTTGGCCTCTACAACATCACCATCATCTACCATCCTCAGACCAGCTCCTTCCATCAATCCATGAACCAACCCTCTCCATCTCCAGAGAGAAGACTTGGCCTCTACAACATCACCACCATCTACCATCCTCAGACCAGCTCCTTCCATCAAGCCATGAACCAACCCTCTCCATCTCCAGAGAGAAGACTTGGCCTTTACAACATCACCATCATCTACCATCCTCAGACCAGCTCCTTCCATCAAGTCATGAACCAACCCTCTCCATCTCCAGACCAGAAGACTTGGCCTCTATTGGTTGACCTGTCATGACACTGATTATTGCTTGTTGTTTTTTTGCTCTTGAACTACTTTGAGATTCTATGAAAGGCACTATTGAAGTTTAATAAATTATTCACATTATTATTGTTATTATAATACCACCTGTTAGACAGATAACTGATTATGGACTATGGATTATGGTCTTTTGACTTAATGGTAGGAAGAAGTTGGGTCTAAATCAGATGTTGGATACTATATTTATTGAATAGAATGTGAATCCTACACATTAAAGGGGCCAAACTGGGTGCAATCAATTTGCCTAATTTTAAAATGACTTTTGAACAAAATAATGTTGCAAGAATGTTAATCTAATCTGTTTCTAACTACAGAAACATTTTCAGAACAATATGTGATAATGATGGGTGTCATGCCCCTCCCCTGTTCGCATTCTCTCTCATTCTCCTCCTCTCCCTCCTTCGTCTCGCTCACGTTTTTATCCAGCTTGCTGAGCTAAAATATGTAATGATCTTCAACTGATTCCGGGGGTTTGACGTGGAAGGATTCACCCCCCCCCCCCCCCCCCCCCCCCCCCCGTCCGTCTGAGCCATTCACACAGAACACTGCATTGTTCGCTTCGTTGCAGTGGCACAATACCCCCCGCCCCCGCGTCACAATGCTTTGATTGACAGGGGTCCAGCTGAAGAGTGAATCGCCGTGGCGACCGGAGTCCATCACAGACGAGCAGGCCAACCGACCTCTCCCTCCTGCTCTCTCTCCGTCTACCACCCTGCCTGGTTTGCTGTTCCTTTCTAACGCCATCACTCTCTCCATTCATCACTTTCACTTTAACAACCCTGTCGCAAAACAATAAACAGGTCATTGCATTACCCAGGCTTACAGTTGATGTTTTGTTTCAGAGAGGCTCTCTTAAAACACTGAGAATAATGCTGAGCACATAATGTCTATTTCCAAACCAGAACCACTAGGTCCAGGGTTGGCGGCAGGTAGTGGTTAGAGTGTTGGACTAGTAACCGCAAGGTTGCTAGATCAAATCCCCGAGCTGACAAGGTAAAAATCTGTCGTCCTGCCCCTGAACAAGGCAGTTAACCCACTGTTCCTAGGCTGTCATTGAACATAAGAATTTGTTCTTAACTGACTTGCCTAGTAAAAATTTTTTAAGGGGGCCTCACTCTCCGTCTCTACCCAGCCTGGTGTCACCCTCCTCTGGCCACACAATGCACATCCATTGGGGTGCTGTCACGACTTCCGCTGAAGTCTGTTTGGGCGGCGTTCGGCGGTCGACTCCTCTACACCAGCGACACATGGGCATTATTACAGGTGCAGATTAAAAGACCCAAGCCAGGAGCACAGGGTGGATTTAGAGTCAGTGTGTGTAATCCTATGACCTGCAGGGGTTAGCAGACTATGGACACACACACACACACACACACACACACACTGCAGATTTAAACCGCATCAGACAGACACTGGCCTCAGTAATTAGATAGATAGATTTGTGTCTCGGGGATAAAGCTACATTGAGTCGGATCCACAGTTAACTGGATTAATTAAAACTAACACTGGGTCAAATGCTCAATGACCCCCCCCCCCCCTCCCAATCCTCCAACCCCCCACCCTCAATCCTCCGACTCCTTCATCTATACCCAAATCCCCCAGTGACAAAACAAAGTCACATACACTTCCGTTTCCAGACCGGGGCACTTGTGTGGGCGACAGATAATACATTCATTACATGATTGGCCACAGGTGAAAAGAGCCTATGGCTTATCGATGCGGTTATTGGCTGCGCCCCAAATGGCACCCTATTCCCAACACAGTGCACTATTTGTGACCAGGGCCCATAGGGCTCACTGTGTGATTGTATGAACATCCGTTTACGATTTATCATGTCTGAAAAATCAAGACTTGAGATCTCTGTGTGTGTGTGTGTGAGTGAGTGTGTATGTGTGTGTGTGTATGTGTGTGTGTGTATGTGTGTGTGTGTGAGTGTGATTCAAACCTTCATGCAAATGTCCTTCCCAGTGACGTTAATGCATGATTTATGCAACGCTGCTTGGAGAGGCAGTGCGTCACACGCGCATCTCAAGTTAGTGAGGCTCCGGTCCTAGATCTTTACCTTACACTCCAAAGGGTTTCTACATGAAGACAATAATTGTTTATTGTTAAATCTCTCTCTCTCTCTTCCCGTCTCTCTCTCTCTATCTCTCTCTCTCTCTCATTCCCGTATTGGCAGGCATCAGAGTTCACATCCAGCAGTTATTTAACCAGCCCTGTAATAGAATACAAACCGGACTTCTCCTCGCTCCCTAATCTAATAACAGACCTACCTTGTCATTGCTCCGTGTGTGTGTGTGTGTGTGTGTGTGTGTGTGTGTGTGTGTGTGTGTGCGTGCTAAGTGTAATTCTGGATGTAATCGGGTGGAATTAATAAGCATGCCGTTTCTCATTATGGAATAACTGTGCTGCTCTTCAGAATAGGAGAGGCTGACTAGGAGAGCAACAGACAGGCTTTACACCCCACAACAACACTTTGTTACACAGATAAACTGAGCTGTGTGTGTGTGTACGTGCATATACAGTATATTTTTGTCTGGATGCGATACCTATGTGTGTTCATGTGTGTGTGTGTGTGTGTGTGTGTGTGTGTGTGTGTGTGTTTGTGTGTGTGTGTGTGTATACGGTATATTTTTGTCTGGATGCGATACCTGTGTGTGTTCATGTGTGTGTGTGTGTGTGTGTTCGTGTGTGTGATACATGTATGATAGTCAGATGGAGCTGGTGAAAGGCTGCAGCAGCCACACCATGGAGTTGATCAGATAAGGATGAAGTAAGCCGAGGTCCAGCCAGAGGACCAGGGGACCAGAGGACCAGGGGACCAGAGGACCAGGGGACCAGAGGACCAGGGGACCAGGGGACCAGGGGACCAGGGGACCAGAGGACCAGAGGACCAGAGGACCAGGGGACCAGAGGACCAGAGGACCAGGGGACCAGAGGACCAGAGGACCAGGGGACCAGAGGACCAGAGGACCAGAGGACCAGGGGACCAGAGGACCAGGGGACCAGAGGACCAGAGGACCAGGGGACCAGGGGACCAGAGGAGGGTGCAGATGGTCCATATCCATCTGGAGCAGCAGGCAGATTATCGTTAAGACACAGATCGAGAACCTTATATATAATACTCTGTTTCGGTTGAAATCGGCACATTTAGTACACGTTGGTTTTCTAACAGTCTTCCATATCAAAATGTTATTATCCTTCAGCACCACTCACCTCCACCCAACCTCCCCTATCGGTCACACATCAGATACATCATATCAAACTAACTTCAGTAGATGTATTTCCTATTAGATCTTCAGGAATGTGTCCTCTGACAACAGCAAATTAACCCACGTTCCGTACACGTTCCCACGTTCCGTGCTCCCGGAATGAGAGCAAAACAATATGGATGTGAGACCACATAATCATCTCAACAAACTAAATCAAAAGCTACAGTGTACACAACATCCAAGATAATACAGTGTACATAACATCCAAGATAATGGAGAGACTGTACTTCTTTGGTCCTGCATATTATCCAACCACACAATAACACCATGCACAAATCATACCACGCCACGGGGAGTGCTGCTAATTGTATGTGACGGAGTTGTTTGGGACTGTCGGTGTCTTAATGGTATGTGTGTGTATGTTAGTGAAGTATGTGTGTGTGTGTGTGTCTGTCGGAGGTGATCCTCATTAGGGAGATGCGGCTGTGCCTCGGAGAAGAAGCACAGAGTTGCTTCATTATAATACACTAAGCTAACAGTGAAAGAGAAGAGACAGAACGAGAGAGAAAAAGAGAAGGGGGAGATAGAAGAGGATGTGTGTGTGTGTGTGGAGGGCCAGCCCTAAGCTGGTCTTTATTAAGATGCTCAGTCTTGAGAGACGGACAGCTGCTCCTGCAGCTAATCTAAAGCAGCAGAGGTTTAATAAAGAGAGAGTGAGACAAATACCCCTCCATCACTCCCCTCCTCATCCTCTCCCCTCTTCCTTCATCATTCCCCTCCTCATCCTCTCCCCTCATCACCCATCTCTCATCCTGTCCTTCAACAAACAGATTACATCCCTCAATGATCGGGGCCCGCCCTCCGCTTACCAGTGCAGTGTGTGTGTGTATGTGTGTGTGTGTGTGTGTGTGTGTGTGTGTGTGTGTGTGTGTCCACTTAGAAAAGAGAGACTATTTCATACACACATTCAAAAGTTGACTGAAAGGTTGAGAATTCCATTCCTGATATACTCATCAGAAGTACCAACTGCCTATTACAAAGATTCTCTATCACCCAGAGGGGCGTCCTGGTTAACCAAACAGATCAGTGGAATAGGAAAGACAGGAAATAGCCTCCGTAGAGAAACAGTGGGTCATCCTCCCCATCTTCACCTTTTAATGTGAGTGTGTACGGGTCAGTGCCACAAGCCATTTCATGCCCCAGGCTCCATGGGGCCATTACTATAAGGCTAGACTGACATCATTCCGTCTTCACAGGCTCACAGTCACAGCAGCAATAAGCATGTTCTTTAGGGTTCCTGTGATAAAATATATATATATAATATATATATATATATATATATATTCCTGATTTATTGATGAGGAAATTCTAGTAAGTAGTAAGGAATATGTAAATAGGGAATGATAAAAACAGAGGACTTTTTAAGCTCTGCATGAGATTTCTGGAGCCTCGTGCTCCATCGTCACTGTGGCTTCTCAAAAATAGAATTTCAGAATCAGAACTAGACCATCTCTGCTGATGAGGAGTCCGTCGAGGGAATTATCATGACTTATTTATTATTAAAAGTCTTCAATATTCAAATTCCTGCATTTAAAAGTCACAAATGCCGACTAAAATGTAAAATGACAGTGAATGCATTAATACACATTTTGCAGCTGTAGGCTATTAGATGGTAACATTACGTGTTAGGGTAGAGTGTTGGTGTAGCCCAGAGCCATATATATTGGTGTAGCCTATTAGTGGTGTAGCTGTAAGACAGTCCTGGAGGAGGGAAACAGAGAGGAACTGGGCAGAGGACCACAGGTGCAGTGGGAAGTAGTTTGGGGGTGGATGTCGCTAATACAGGACTATTAAAGCCCCAGTGGAAAAATACTTTTGTGGAAAAATATTTTTTTCAGAAACATTCCCCCCCCCCACAGATTTTTCAGGTGGTGCTGTAAACACCCATCAGCATCAGGTTATTTTCTCAGCTAGCTTCACAACATTCTTTCAAGAAATGACCCCGCTGCGCACTATAATGAAAATAGGCTACACATTGCTCCGAAAATGTGATGTGAAAACTTGAAGCAAACAAACGTTTTTATTCCTTCAGGAGGTGCAGAGATGGAGAGATGGAGTGGAGAAACTCAACTTCCATTGTTAAACTAACAATGTTGTGTTTAAAAAAACTAAAAAAACATGTTTTAGGCTAAACTGTAAATGACCGTTTTTCATAAACAAAAGAGAGCTAAGTGAAGGAGTGAAGGGGATATAAACTTGCAATAAATGTCCACTCAATGCATCCTTTGCAATATATACGTAGCCTATATGACTCCCAAGGCGTTGTGATAGCGCAGCTCTCAAAGACAGTGGTCTAGGCTAGACGGGTCGGTGAGGATGATGATGGTGCCCATAGTCTACAGTAGGTATCGGCAACTGTAAATTGTTCAGGAACTTTGGGGTCCACGGTGCGAGAGGGAAGATCACCAAGGGTTAATAAGATGGAGGGCTGATGAGCAGCTTGCATTCGTCCGACACGACAGCAGAAAGAGAGGGGAAGAAAAGAGAACAAGAGCTTTACCGAAACAGGACCCGACATCGCAAAAAAAAAAAAAAAAATGCCGAGGGCGCAGTATTGCTGCTGTACTGTAGGTAGCATTGCTAATGTACCTGTAGACTTCCAGTCATTGTTAACAATGGCTCGCAAAACTACCACTAACTTCCTTTATAGGCCTACTGCATGCAGAGGCATACACATGGTATTCACGAGTTTATTTGACTCTGGATAAGTATAAAATGAGCTAAATGCCAGAATAACGCGTTATCCCTTTAAGCCAATGTAATGCAAGTGGGCACGTCCGCAGAACAAATCCCTACATCCATTCACCAACCCTTTGCCTCCCGCGTCCCACCCAGCACCGCACGTTGGGTATCACAACAATTCCCTCCTATCATTTCTGCTGCATTCACAAGGCGAGCTAGAAAACGGGACTTGGACTTACCTTAACACGTTCCAGTTTTTCAGTGGGTCCAGGTCTGAAATGATAGAAACCATTGTTGACTAGCTAGCAGCACGGGGCGCGATGGCTGAACAAAAGCGGCGAGAGCTGTACTCCGTCTGCAAATGACAGTAGCGCTAGGATGCAACTCGTCCTACTTCTTGGTTGTGTGATAAGCGCTGTCATAGCTCTCTCCCTCCGCCCCCTGCTGAAAGCCTGCGCTCTGCCGCTACACACAGCGACCGATTTCTCCACTTCTCCAGCCATCCCCAAAGCCTCATAAAACAACAATATAATCCTATACAGAACAAATTAGTGACTATTTATTCAAGAGCACTTTTTCATCCAAAGCACCGGAAATGGTGTATTTACAATAATTACCTAGGCTATAATATATAATTAGATTTGCCCAGAAATAACATGACATATGCACACAGCACATCCTGTTCAACTCGTTATTTTAAATAGGCCAGGTTCACTTAGCCTAATGATTATCGACAGGGTTACAATTAGATCACACAATTTGTTTTTGTCCTATTTCAATTGGTAGCTGTGGTAGACTGGTCTGCATCATCTGTCCTGCTAGACTTGTTTTACATTCAAATCAATGTGCAAATTCATGCCATACACAATGTAATCGAAAAAAAAAAGCTTATCCTCACACAAATGATAGGCCTAGCATAACATTGGCTATGAACAGATAAGAAATTCCATGAATTGTTATTACAGGTGGCCCAATAGGCCTCATCGCAAATATTCAGAGAGGTAGACACTGCATCTATAAGTTATGTTCAGTAGTAGCCTGCTTATCTAATGGAGCAGGGAAAATATACTGTGTTAGGCCATCTCCATCTATTTTCATTAGGCCAAAACACTGTCATTGCTCACTTCCTGTCTCTGACACAACCACATCCTGTTGATGAAAGTCAACTTTCCTCTCTCCCCTCTCAGCCGATGTGACGCTGCAGCACAGTATGACTATAGGCGGCAACATGGCAAAGGACCAATGTGGAAAAAGAAAAAAAGGATGTCAGGTTTTTGTTTCTAGCCACATAATCAAATTGTATTTGTCACATACATGGTTAGCAGATGTTAATGCGAGTGTAGCGAAATGCTTGTGCTTCTAGTTCCGACAATGCAGTAATAACCAACGAGTAATCTAACTAACAATTCCAAAACTACTACCTTATACACACAAGTGTAAAGGGATAAAGAATATGTACATAAAGATATATGAATGAGTGATGGTACAGAGCGGCATAGGCAAGATGTAGTAGATGGTATTGAGTACAGTATATACATATGAGATGAGTATGTAAACAAAGTGACATAGTTTAAAGTGGCTAGTGATACATGTATTACATAAAGATGCAGTGTTACGGTTTTCTAGTGGTGATGAAGGAGAGTCGGACCAAACTGCAGCGTGTCGATTGCAATCCATATTTATTAAACAAAACGTAAACACGACTAAACACTAAACACTACAAAACAATAAACGTAATGAAAACCAAAAACAGCCTATCTAGTGCAAACTAACAGAGAGTACAAGTAAGACACTAAGGACAATCACCCACGACAAACTCAAATAATATGGCTGCCTAAATATGGTTCCCAATCAGAGACAACAATAAGCACCTGCCTCTGATTGAGAATCACTCCAGACAGCCATAGACTTTGCTAGAAAACCCAAATATATACACACCAAAACAAAACACACCACAATACAAAAACTCCATGCCACACCCTGGCCTGACCCAATACATGAAGAAAAAACACTAAATACTTAGACCAGGGCGTGACAGAACCCCCCCCCCTAAGGTGCGGACTCCCGAACGCACCTCAAAACAATAGGGAGGGTCCGGGTGGGCGTCTGTCCATGGTGGCGGCTCCGGCGCGGGACGTGGACCCCACTCCTTTAATGTCTTAGTCCCCTCTCCCTTCGTCCCTGGATAGTCCACCCTCGCCGCCGACCATGGCCTAGTAGTCCTTACCCAGAAACCCACTGGACTGAGGAGCAGATCGGGACTGAAGGACAGCTCGGGACTGAGGGGAAGCTCGGGAGTGAGAGACAGCTCGGGAGTGAGAGAAAGCTCAGGAGTGAGAGAAAGCTCAGGAGTGAGAGAAAGCTCAGGCAGGTAGGTAGATCTACCAGATCCTGGCTGGTTGGCAGATCCTGGCCGATTGGCAGATCTGGAAGAGTCTGGCTGACTGGCAGATCTGGAAGAGTCTGGCAGATCTGAAAGAGTCTGGTCGACTGGCAGATCTGGAAGAGTCTGGTCGACTGGCAGATCTGGAAGAGTCTGGTCGACTGGCAGATCTGGACAGACTGGCGGTGCTGGGCAGACTGGCGACGCTGGGCAGACTGGCGACGCTGGGCAGACTGGCGACGCTGGGCAGACTGGCGACGCTGGGCAGACTGGCGACGCTGGGCAGACTGGGAACACTGGCGGCGCTGGGCAGACTTGCGGCACTGGCTGCTCCATATAGGCTGACAGCTCTGGCGGCTTCTTACAGACTGACAGCTCTGGCGGCTCCGTGCTGACTGGCAGCCCCTTGCAGACTGGCAGCCCCTTGCAGACTGGCAGCTCCTTACAGACTGGCAGCTCCTTGCAGACTGACAGCTCCGTGCAGACTGACAGCTCCTTGCAGACTGACAGCTCCTTGCAGACTGACAGCTCCTTGCAGATTGACAGCTCCTTGCAGACTGACAGCTCCGTGCAGACTGACAGCTCCGTGCAGACTGACAGCTCTGGCTGCTCCATGTAGACTGGCAGCTCCTTGCTGACTGACAGCTCTGGCTGCTCTATGCAGACTGACAGCTCTGGCTGCTCCATGCAGACTGACAGCTATGGCTGCTCCATGCAGGCTGGCTTCTCCATGCAGGCTGGCAGCTCCAGCTGCTCCCTGCAGGCTGGCAGCTCTGTCTGCGCTGAACAGGCGGGAGATGAGAAAGGCTCTAGCTGCGCTAAACAGGCGGGAGACTCCAGCAGCGCAGGAGAGGAGAGAGGCTCTGGTTGCACTGAACAGGCGAGGCGCACTGAAGGCCTGGTGCGTAGTGCTGGAACTGGTGGTACTGGATCGAGGACACGCACAGGAAGCCTGGTGCGGGGAGCTGCTACCGGAGGACTGGTGCGTGGAGGTGGTGACGGATAGACCGGGCCGTGCAGGCACACTGGAGCTCTTGAGCACCGAGCCTGCCCAACCTTACCTGGTTGAATGCTCTCGGTTGCCCTGCCAGTGCGGCGAGGTGGAATAGCCCGCACTGGGCCATGCAGGCGAACCTGAGACACAGAGCGCAAGGCTGGTGCCATGTAAGCCGGCCCAAGGAGACGCACTGGGGACCAGATGCGTAGAGCTGGCTTCATGGCATTTGGCTCGATGCTCAATCTAGCCCAGCCGATACGCGGAGCTGGAATATACCGAACCGGGCTGTGCACCCGCACTGGAGACACCGTGCGCTCCACAGCATAACACGGTGCCTGCCCGATCTCTCTAGCCCACCGGTAAGCACAGGGAGTTTGCGCAGGTCTCCTACCTGGCATAGCCATACTCCCTGTGAGCCCCCCCCCAAGACATTTTTGGGGCTGACTCTCAGGCTTCCATCCGCGTTGCCGTGCTGCTTCCTCATATCTGCGCCTCTCAGCTTTCGCCGCCTCTAGTTCTTCTTTGGGACGGCGATATTCTCCAGGCTGAGCCCAGGGTCCTTTACCGTCCAGTTCCTCCTCCCATGTCCATTTATCCAGGTGGTGCAGCCTCTCCCACTGCAGCTGCTGCTCCTGCTGCTGCTCCCTTGGGCGGCTACACTCCCCTGGTTTAGCCCAGGGTCCTCTCCCGTCGAGGATTTCCTCCCATGTCCAGAAATCCTTCTTGAGCATCTCCTTTTTCGGCTGCTCCTGCCTGTTGACACGCCGCTTGGTCCGTTGGTGGTGGGTGATTCTGTTACGGTTTTCTAGTGGTGATGAAGGAGAGTCGGACCAAACTGCAGCGTGTCGATTGCAATCCATATTTATTAAACAAAACGTAAACACGACTAAACACTAAACACTACAAAACAATAAACGTAATGAAAACCGAAAACAGCCTATCTAGTGCAAACTAACAGAGAGTACAAGTAAGACACTAAGGACAATCACCCACGACAAACTCAAAGAATATGGCTGCCTAAATATGGTTCCCAATCAAAGACAACAATAAGCACCTGCCTCTGATTGAGAATCACTCCAGACAGCCATAGACTTTGCTAGAAAACCCAAATATATACACACCAAAACCCCAAGACAAAACACACCACAATACAAAAACTCCATGCCACACCCTGGCCTGACCCAATACATGAAGAAAAAACACAAAATACTTAGACCAGGGCGTGACATGCAGTAGATGATATAGAGTACAGTATATACGTATACATGTGAGATAAATAATGTAGGGTATGTAAACATTATATTAAGTAGCATTGTTTAAAGTGGCTAGTGATATATTTTACATCAATTCCCATCAATTCCCATTATTAAAGTGGCTGGAGTTGAGTCAGTGTGTTGGCAGCAGCCACTCAATGTTAGTGGTGGCTGTTTAACAGTCTGATGGCCTTGAGATAGAAGCTGTTTTTCAGTCTCTCGGTTCCAGCTTTGATGCACCTGTACTGACCTCGCCTTCTGGATTATAGCGGGGTGAACAGGCAGTGGCTCGGGCGGTTGTTGTCCTTGATGATCTTTATGGCCTTCCTGTGACATCGGGTGGTGTAGGTGTCCTGGAGGGCAAGTAGTTTGCCCCCGGTGATGCGTTGTGCAGACCTCACTACCCTCTGGAGAGCCTTACGGTTGTGGGCGGAGCAGTTGCCGTACCAGGCGGTGATACAGCCCGACAGGATGCTCTCGATTGTGCATCTGTAGAAGTTTGTGAGTGCTTTTGGTGACAAGTCAAATTTCTTCAGCCTCTTGAGGTTGAAGAGGCGCTGCTGCGCCTTCTTCACGATGCTGTCTGTGTGGGTGGACCAATTAAGTTTGTCTGTGATGTGTACGCCGAGGAACTTAAAACTTACTACCCTCTCCACTACTGTCCCATCGATGTGGATAGGGGGGTGTTCCCTCTGCTGTTTCCTGAAGTCCACAATCATCTCCTAAGTTTTGTTGACGTTGAGGTTATTTTCCTGACAACACACTCCGAGGGCCCTCACCTCCTCCCTGTAGGCCGTCTCGTCGTTGTTGGTAATCAAGCCTACCACTGTAGTGTCGTCTGCAAACTTGATGATTGAGTTGGAGGCGTGCATGGCCACGCAGTCGTGGGTGAACAGGGAGTACAGGAGAGGGCTCAGAACGCACCCTTGTGGGGCCCCAGTGTTGAGGATCAGCGGGGTGGAGATGTTGTTACCTACCCTCACCACCTGGTGGCGGCCCGTCAGGAAGTCCAGTAGCCAGTTGCACAGGGCGGGGTCGAGACCCAGGGTCTCGAGCTTGATGACGAGTTTGGAGGGTACTATGGTGTTAAATGCTGAGCTGTAGTCGATGAACAGCATTCTCACATAGGTATTCCTCTTGTCCAGATGGGTTAGGGCAGTGTGCAGTGTGGTTGAGATTGCATCGTCTGTGGACCTATTTGGGCGGTAAGCAAATTGGAGTGGGTCTAGGGTGTCAGGTAGGGTGGAGGTGATATGGTCCTTGACTAGTCTCTCAAAGCACTTCATGATGACGGAATTGAGTGCTACGGGGCGGTAGTCGTTTAGCTCAGTTTCCTTAGCTTTCTTGGGAACAGGAACAATGGTGGCCCTCGTGTCAGTGGCACTGTATTGTCCTCAAAGCGGGCAAAAAAGTTATTTAGTCTGCCTGGGAGCAAGACATCCTGGTCCGTGACCAGGATGGTTATGACACAACGTGGCGGTCTGGAAGGACCTTGACACAGATATCATCCCAGTTCAACACAGCATTTTGGTTGTTGGTATTTCTTTGTTGTGTACTTTGTTGATTTCTCAAAATACCACTACACGTAGAAAAAAATAGTTCCAAAGGGTTTTGTCGGCTGTCCTCATAGGAGAACTCTTTTTGGTTCTAAGGAGAACCATTTTTGGTTACAGGTAGAACCTTTTTTGCTTCCAGGCAGAACAATTTTGGGTTCCATGCAGAACCCATGGGCTCTACCTGGAACCAAAAGGGTTCTACAAATTGTTATCCTATGTGCACATCTGAAGAACCCTTTTAAGTTCTAGATAGCACCTTTTTTCTAAGAGTGTACATTGAGCCCAAGCTTTATCAAAGACTTGATTCAACAGACCTATTTCTTCACAGGGAGTAAGGATACGGAAAGGCACCATGGTTCTCTCTCATCATGTGAAAACACATGCAATATAATGACTCACATCCAAGACAACCACTTGCAGGTCTGAATGATCAAATAGGTGTGACTTAGCAATATGGTAATAGCTCCACCGATGTGCCTGGTTGGCTAGGAGGGGTTCCCACCATGGTCTTTGAGATCTACAGAGGGAAGACAAAAAATGTCCATGTTATTATGTGCACTTACACTGTACATTCCT